>NW_027141187.1:612500-702228 GCF_036365525.1 Heterodontus francisci
TGAGACTTATATATATGCACACACACACACACCACAGCCCAGACACTGAGACTTATATATATGCACTCACACACAGACACCACAGCCCAGACACTGAGACTTATATATATGCACACACACACACACACTCACGCACACCACAGCCCAGACACTGAGACTTATATATATGCACACACACACACACCACAGCCCAGACACTGAGACTTATATATATGCACACACACACACACCACAGCCCAGACACTGAGACTTATATATATGGACACACACACACACACACACCACAGAACAGACACTGAGAATTATATATATGCTCACACACACACACATACACACACACACACACCACAGAACAGACACTGAGACATAGATATGCACACACACACACACACACACACACACACACCTCTGAACAGACCCTGAGACTTATATATATGCACACACACATCACACACACACACACCACAGCACAGACACTGAGACTTATATATATATGCACACACACACACACATCACAGCCCAGACACTGAGACTTATATATATATATATACACAGACACACCAGAACCCAGGCACTGAGATATATATGTATATATATTTATATATATTTACACACACACACTATGTCTCTCTCTCGCTCACATTCTCTCTCACACACACACACTTGCTGAATCTCATTATCTCAAATACGCGCACACCCTCTCTCTCTCTAATTTCTCTGTTTATTTCTGACACTCACACACATACACAGATCTGGTAACATTGCTGCAGTCTGATGTCTAATTTCTCTGTTTATTTCTGACACTCACACACATACACAGATCTGGTAACATTGCTGCAGTCTGATGTCTAATTTCTCTGTTTATTTCTGACACTCACACACATACACAGATCTGGTAACATTGCTGCCGTCTGATGTCTAATTTCTCTGTTTATTTCTGACACTCACACACATACACAGATCGGGTAACATTGCTGCCGTCTGATGTCTAATTTCTCTGTTTATTTCTGACACTCACACACATACATTGATCTGTTAACTTTGCTCCAGTCTGATGTCTAATTTCTCTGTTTATTTCTGACACTCACACACATACACTGATCTGGTAACTTTGCTCCAGTCTGATGTCTAATTTCTCTGTTTATTTCTGACACTCACACACATACACTGATCTGGTAACTTTGCTCCAGTCTGATGTCTAATTTCTCTGTTTATTTCTGACACTCACACACATACACAGATCTGGTAACATTGCTCCAGTCTGATGTCTAATTTCTCTGTTTATTTCCCTTCCTCACAGTTAACTTGCTGACGATTGGGATCCTGTCTCGGGGAAAGTGCGGTCTCTCCAAATGTGTCACTCGGTACCTGGTGGCCATGTCAGCGGCGGATCTACTGGTTATTATCCTGGACCTGATATTCAGACACATTCCCATTGTTTATCTGGAACAGTTTCGGTTCCTGTATTACATCCCCGTGTGTAATATCCACGCCGTCCTGCTTTACACAGTCACAGACTGTTCTGTCTGGTTCACCGTCACTTTCACCTTTGATCGATTTGTGGCCATTTGTTGTCAGAATCTGAAAAGTAAATATTGCAGTGAGAAAACATGTGCTGTGGTTGTGGGAACAGTGAGTGTGCTGAGCTGTTTAAAGAACATCTTCTGGTATTTTATGTTAACGGGTCGGTATTGGCTGTGGAACGCCCCCTGGTTTTGTGATGTAACAATAGATGTTTATTTTTCTCGTGTCTGGGGAACAATCGAGTTCCTCCACAACATTCTAACCCCGGCCGTCCCATTTGTGCTGATTCTGCTGCTCAACGCTCTCACCGTCAGACACATTTTAGTGAGCAGCAGAGGACGCAGGAGACTCCGGGCTCACAGCAGTGGAGAGAGTCACAGAGACCCCGAGATGGAGAGTCGAAGGAAATCTATCATTTTACTGTTAGTTATCTCTGGTAATTTCATGCTGTTGTGGGCCCTGTTAATGGTGTATTCTATATGGAACCGGATGTGGTATTTGGGTTATGGGTCTGTTTATCTCCCTCCGTTTCTGCGGGAATTGTCCTTCATGCTCCAGCTCCTGAGCTGCTCCACAAACACTGTGATTTACGCCGTGACCCAGACTCAGTTCAGAGAGCAGGTGAAGAATGTGCTGAAATATCCCTTTAATACAATTGTTAAATTAATTCAATAATCAGAGGAGGGGGAGGGGCCTGTCACCATGGAGACAGAGCGGGGGAGGGACCTGTCACCATGGAAACAGAGCGGGGGAGGGACCTGTCACCATGGAGACAGAGCGTGGGAGGGACCTGTCACCATGGAAACAGAGCGGGGGAGGGGACTGTCACCATGGAGACAGAGCGGGGGAGGGGGCTGTCACCATGGAGACAGAGCGGGGGAGGGACCTGTCACCATGGAGACAGAGCGGGGGAGGGGACTGTCACCATGGAGACAGAGCGGGGGAGGGACCTGTCACCATGGAGACAGAGCGGGGGAGGAGACTGTCACCATGGAGACAGAGCGGGGGAGGGGCCTGTCACCATGGAGACAGAGCGGGGGAGGGGACTGTCACCATGGAGACAGAGCGGGGGAGGGGCCTGTCACCATGGAGACAGAGCGGGGGAGGGGTCTCTCACCATGGAGACAGAGCGGGGGAGGGGCCTCTCACCATGGAGACAGAGCGGGGGAGGGGACTGTCACCATGGAGACAGAGCGGGGGAGGGGACTGTCACCATGGAGACAGAGCGGGGGAGGAGCCTGTCACCATGGAGACAGAGCGGGGGAGGGGCCTCTCACCATGGAGACAGAGCGGGGGAGGGGCCTCTCACCATGGAGACAGAGCGGGGGAGGAGACTGTCACCATGGAGACAGAGCGGGGGAGGAGACTGTCACCATGGAGACAGAGCGGGGGAGGGGACTGTCACCATGGAGACAGAGCGGGGGAGGGGCCTCTCACCACGGAGACAGAGCGGGGGAGGGGACTGTCACCATGGAGACAGAGCGGTGGAGGAGACTGTCACCATGGAGACAGAGCGGAGGAGGGGACTGTCACCATGGAGACAGAGCGGGGGAGGGGCCTCTCACCATGGAGACAGAGCGGGGGAGGGGCCTCTCACCATGGAGACAGAGCGGGGGAGGGGACTGTCAACATGGAGACAGAGCGGGGGAGGGGCCTGTCACCATGGAGAAAGAGCGGGGGAGGGGACTCTCACCATGGAGACAGAGCGGGGGAGGGGCCTCTCACCATGGAGACAGAGCGGGGGAGGGGACTGTCACCATGGAGACAGAGCGGGGGAGGGGACTGTCACCATGGAGACAGAGCGGGGGAGGGGCCTCTCACCATGGAGACAGAGCGGGGGAGGGGCCTCTCACTTTGGAGACAGAGCGGGGGAGGGGACTGTCACCATGGAGACAGAGCGGGGGAGGGGAATGTCACCATGGAGACAGAGCGGGGGAGGGGACTGTCACCATGGAGACAGAGCGGGGGAGGGGTCTCTCACCATGGAGACAGAGCGGGGGAGGGGCCTCTCACCATGGAGACAGAGCGGGGGAGGGGACTGTCACCATGGAGACAGAGCGGGGGAGGGGACAGTCGCCATGGAGACAGAGCGGGGGAGGGGACTGTCGCCATGGAGACAGAGCGGGGGAGGGGACTGTCACCATGGAGACAGAGCGGGGGAGGGGACAGTCACCATGGAGACAGAGCGGGGGAGGGGACTGTCACCATGGAGACAGAGCGGGGGAGGGGACAGTCACCATGGAAACAGAGCGGGGGAGGAGCCTCTGACCATGGAGACAGAGCGGGGGAAAGGCCTGTCACCATGGAGACAGAGCGGGGGAGGGGCCTCTCACCATGGAGACAGAGCGGGGGAGGGGACTGTCACCATGGAGACAGAGCGGGGGAGGGGACTGTCACCATGGAGACAGAGCGGGGGAGGGGCCTGTCACCATGGAGACAGAGCGGGGGAGGGGCCTCTCACCATGGAGACAGAGCGGGGGAGGGGCCTGTCACCATGGAGACAGAGCGGGGGAGGGGCCTGTCACCATGGAGACAGAGCGGGGGAGGGGCCTCTCACCATGGAGACAGAGCGGGGGAGGGGCCACTCACCATGGAGACAGAGCGGGGGAGGGGACTGTCACCATGGAGACAGAGCGGGGGAGGGGACTGTCACCATGGAGACAGAGCGGGGGAGGGGACTGTCACCATGGAGACAGAGCGGGGGAGGGGACTGTCACCATGGAGACAGAGGGGGGGAGGGGCCTCTCACCATGGAGACAGAGCGGGGGAGGGGACTGTCACCATGGAGACAGAGCCGGGGAGGAGACTGTCACCATGGAGACAGAGCGGGGGAGGGGTCTGTCACCATGGAGACAGAGCGGGGGAGGGGCCTCTCACCATGGAGACAGAGCGGGGGAGGGGCCTGTCACCATGGAGACAGAGCGGGGGAGGGGCCTGTCACCATGGAGACAGAGCGGGGGAGGGGCCTCTCACCATGGAGACAGAGCGGGGGAGGGGACTGTCACCATGGAGACAGAGCGGGGGAGGGGACTGTCACCATGGAGACAGAGCGGGGGAGGAGCCTCTGACCATGGAGACAGAGCGGGGGAGGGGACTGTCACCATGGAGACAGAGCGGGGGTGGGGACTGTCACCATGGAGACAGAGCGGGGGAGGAGCCTCTGACCATGGAGACAGAGCGGGGGAGGGGACTGTCACCATGGAGACAGAGCGGGGGAGGGGACTGTCACCATGGAGACAGAGCGGGGGAGGGGACTGTCACCATGGAGACAGAGCGGGGGAGTGGACTGTCACCATGGAGACAGAGCGGGGGAGTGGACTGTCACCATGGAGACAGAGCGGGGGAGGGGACTGTCACCAATGAGACAGAGCGGGGGAGGGGACTGTCACCATGGAGACAGAGCGGGGGAGGGGATTGTCTCCATGGAGACAGAGCGGGGGAGGGGACTGTCACCATGGAGACAGAGCGGGGGAGGGGACTGTCACCATGGATACAGAACGGGGGAGGGGCCTGTCACCATGGAGACAGAGCGGGGGAGGGGACTGTCACCATGGAGACAGAGCGGGGGAGGGGACTGTCACCATGGAGACAGAGCGGGGGAGTGGACTGTCACCATGGAGACAGAGCGGGGGAGTGGACTGTCACCATGGAGACAGAGCGGGGGAGGGGACAGTCACCATGGAGACAGAGCGGGGGAGGGACTGTCACCATGGAGACAGAGCGGGGGAGGAGTCTGTCACCATGGAGACAGAGCGGGGGAGGGGCCTCTCACCATGGAGACAGAGCGGGGGAGGGGCCTGTCACCATGGAGACAGAGCGGGGGAGGAGACTGTCACCATGGAGACAGAGCGGGGGAGGAGACTGTCACCATGGAGACAGAGCGGGAGAGGAGCCTCTCACTATGGAGACAGAGCGGGGGAGGGGACTGTCACCATGGAGACAGAGCGGGGGAGGGGACTGTCACCATGGAGACAGAGTGGGGGAGGAGCCTGTCACCATGGAGACAGAGCGGGGGAGGGGACTGTCACCATGGAGACAGAGCGGGGGAGGGGCCTCTCACCATGGAGACAGAGCGGGGGAGGGGCCTCTCACCATGGAGACAGAGCGGGGGAGGGGACTGTCACCATGGAGACAGAGCGGGGGAGGGGACTGTCACCATGGAGACTGAGCGGGGGAGGAGACTGTCACCATGGAGACAGAGTGGGGGAGGGTCCTGTCACCATGGAGACAGAGCGGGGGAGGGGCCTCTCACCATGGAGACTGAGCGGGGGGAGACTGTCACCATGGAGACAGAATGGGGGAGGGGACTGTCACCATGGAGACAGAGTGGGGGAGGGGCCTCTCACCATGGAGACAGAGCGGGGGAGGAGTCTGTCACCATGGAGACAGAGCGGGGGAGGGGCCTCTCACCATGGAGACAGAGCGGGGGAGGGGCCTGTCACCATGGAGACAGAGCGGGGGAGGAGACTGTCACCATGGAGACAGAGTGGGGGAGGGGACTGTCACCATGGAGACAGAGCGGGGGAGGGGCCTCTCACCATGGAGACAGAGCGGGGGAGGGGCCTCTCACCATGGATACAGAACGGGGGAGGGGCCTGTCACCATGGAGACAGAGCGGGGGAGGGGCCTCTCACCATGGAGACAGAGCGGGGGAGGGGACAGTCACCATGGAGACAGAGCGGGGGAGGGGACTGTCACCATGGAGACAGAGCGGGGGAGGGGCCTCTCTCCATGGAGACAGAGCGGGGGAGGGGACTGTCACCATGGAGACAGAGCGGGGGAGGAGTCTGTCACCATGGAGACAGAGCGGGGGAGGGGACTGTCACCATGGAGACAGAGCGGGGGAGGGGACTGTCACCATGGAGACAGAGCGGGGGAGGGGCCTCTCACCATGGAGACAGAGCGGGGGAGGGGCCTGTCACCATGGAGACAGAGCGGGGGAGGGGCCCGTCACCATGGAGACAGAGCGGGGGAGAGGCCTCTCACCATGGAGACAGAGCGGGGGAGGGGCCTGTCACCATGGAGACAGAGTGGGGGAGGGGACTCTCACCATGGAGACAGAGCGGGGGAGGGGACTCTCACCATGGAGACAGAGCGGGGGAGGAGCCTGTCACCATGGAGACAGAACGGGGGAGGGGCCTGTCACCATGGAGATAGAGCAGGGGAGGGGCCTGTCACCATGGAGACAGAGCGGGGGAGGGGACTGTCACCATGGAGACAGAGCGGGGGAGGGGACAGTCACCATGGAGACAGAGCGGGGGAGGAGCCTCTCACCATGGAGACAGAACGGGGGAGGGGCCTCTCACCATGGAGACAGAGCAGGGGAGGGGAATGTCACCATGGAGACAGAGCGGGGGAGGGGACTGTCACCATGGAGACAGAGCGGGGGAGGGGACAGTCACCATGGAGACAGAGCGGGGGAGGAGCCTGTCACCATGGAGACAGAACGGGGGAGGGGCCTGTCACCATGGAGACAGAGTGGGGGAGGGGCCTGTCACCATGGAGACAGAGCAGGGGAGGGGACTGTCACCATGGAGACAGAGCGGGGGAGGGGACAGTCACCATGGAAACAGAGCGGGGGAGGGGCCTCTCACCATGGAGACAGAGCAGGGGAGGGGACTGTCATCATGGAGACAGAGCGGGGGAGGGGACAGTCACCATGGAGACAGAGCGGGGGAGGAGCCTGTCACCATGGAGACAGAGCGGGGGAGGGGACTGTCACCATGGAGACAGAGCGGGGGAGGGGACTGTCACCATGGAGACAGAGCGGGGGAGGAGCCTGTCACCATGGAGACAGAGCGGGGGAGGGGACAGTCACCATGGAGACAGAGCGGGGGAGGGGCCTGTCACCATGGAGACAGAACGGGGGAGGGGCCTCTCACCATGGAGACAGAGCGGGGGAGGGGACTATCACCATGGAGACAGAGCGGGGGAGGAGCCTGTCACCATGGAGACAGAACGGGGGCGGGGCCTCTCACCATGGAGACAGAGCGGGGGAGGGGCCTCTCACCATGGAGACAGAGCGGGGGAGGGGACTGTCACCATGGAGACAGAGCGGGGGAGGGGACTGTCACCATGGAGACAGAGCGGGGGAGGGGCCTCTCACCATGGAGACAGAGCGGGGGAGGGGCCTCTCACCATGGAGACAGAGCGGGGGAGGGGACTGTCACCATGGAGACAGAGCGGGGGAGGAGACTGTCACCATGGAGACAGAGCGGGGGAGGGGCCTCTCACCATGGAGTCAGAGCGGGGGAGGGGCCTGTCACCATGGAGACAGATCGGGGGAGGGGCCTGTCACCATGGAGACAGAGCGGGGGAGGGGCCTGTCACCATGGAGACAGAGCGGGGGAGGGGACTGTCACCATGGAGACAGAGCGGGGGAGGGGCCTCTCACCATGGAGACAGAGCGGGGGAGGGGCCTGTCACCATGGAGACAGAGCGGGGGAGGAGACTGTCACCATGGAGACAGAGCGGGGGAGGGGCCTGTCACCATGGAGACAGAGCGGGGGAGGGGCCTCTCACCATGGAGACAGAGCGGGGGAGGGGACTGTCACCATGGAGACAGAGCGGGGGAGGGGCCTCTCACCATGGAGACAGAGCGGGGGAGGAGACTGTCACCATGGAGACAGAGCGGGGGAGGGGCCTGTCACCATGGAGACAGAGCTGGGAAGGGGCCTCTCACCATGGAGACAGAGCGGGGGAGGGGCCTGTCACCATGGAGACAGAGCGGGGGAGGGGCCTCTCACCATGGAGACAGAGCGGGGGAGGGGCCTCTCACCATGGAGACAGAGCGGGGGAGGAGACTGTCACCATGGAGACAGAGCGGGGGAGGGGCCTCTCACCATGGAGACAGAGCGGGGGAGGGGACTGTCACCATGGAGACAGAGCGGGGGAGGAGACTGTCACCATGGAGACAGAGCGGGGGAGGAGACTGTCACCATGGAGACAGAGCGGGGGAGGGGACTGTCACCATGGAGACAGAGCGGGGGAGGGGCCTCTCACCATGGAGACAGAGCGGGGGAGGGGCCTCTCACTATGGAGACAGAGCGGGGGAGAGTACTGTCACCATGGAGACAGAGCGGGGGAGGGGCCTGTCACCATGGAGACAGAGCAGGGGAGGGGACTGTCACCATGGAGACAGAGCGGGGGAGGGGACTGTCACCATGGAGACAGAGCGGGGGAGGGGCCTCTCACCATGGAGACAGAGCAGGGGAGGGGACTGTCACCATGGAGACAGAGCGGGGGAGGGGACTGTCACCATGGAGACAGAGCGGGGGAGGGGCCTCTCACCATGGAGACAGAGCGGGGGAGGGGCCTCTCAGCATGGAGACAGAGCGGGGGAGGGGCCTCTCACCATGGAGACAGAGCGGGGGAGGGGCCTCTCACCATGGAGACAGAGCGGGGGAGGAGACTGTCACCATGGAGACAGAGCGGGGGAGGGGCCTCTCACCATGGAGACAGAGCGGGGGAGGGGCCTCTCACCATGGAGACAGAGCGGGGGAGGGGCCTCTCACCATGGAGACAGAGCGGGGGAGGGGCCTCTCACCATGGAGACTGAGCGGGGGAGGGGCCTGTTTCCAAGGTGATGGCGAGTGGGGGCGGGGTCTGTTTCCAAGGTGATGGGAGTGGGGGCGGGGTCTGTTACCAATGTGACGGCGAGTGGGGGCGGGGTCTGTTTCCAGAGTGACGGGAATGTGGGCGGGGTCTGTTTCCAGGGTGACGGGAGTGGGGGCGGGGTCTGTTACCAAGGTGACGGCGAGTGGGGGCGGGGTCTGTTTCCAAGGTGACGGGAGTGGCGGCGGGGTCTGTTTCCAAGGTGACGGTGAGTGGGGGCGGGGTCTGTTTCCAGAGTGACGGCGAATGGGGGCGTGGTCTGTTACCAAAGTGACGGCGAGTGGGGGCGGGGTCTGTTTCCAGGGTGACGGGAGTGGGGGCGGGGTCTGTTTCCAGGGAGACGGGAGTGGGGGCGGGGTCTGTTTCCAGGGTGACGGGAGTGGGGGCGGGGTCTGTTTCCAGGGTGACGGGAGTGGGGGTGGGGTCTGAATCTTTCTGATTCTTTTATAATCCCTTTCAAACTAAAAGAATCCTGATAATTATTGATAATAATTTATAATAATTTATAAACATTTACTGACCTTTACAACCTTTATAAACTGTTTATAATTCTTCCTCTCACTTTGTAAATCTTTATAATATTTATGATTGTCTGTGATTTATTATCTTTTATGAGATTTTATTCTCATTTATAATCTGTTACATTCACTGCCCTGGACAGAAAACATTGAAAATGATCCCCGTGGATTACTCATAATTCAAACAGATCACAGAGCATATCATTTAAAATGGCCGCAGCACATGTCACGTAAAATGGCCGCAGTGAAGGTGACATCAAACAGACCACAGTGCATATCATTTAAAATGGCCGCAGCACATGTCACGTAAAATGGCCGCAGTGAAGGTGACATCAAACAGACCACAGTGCATATCATTTAAAATGGCCGCAGCACATGTCGCGTAAAATGGCCGCAGTGAAGGTGACATCAAACAGACCACAGTGCATATCATTTAAAATGGCCGCAGCACATGTCACGTAAAATGGCTGCAGTCAAGGTGACATCAAACAGACCACAGAGCATAACATTTAAAATGGACGCAGTGACGGTGACATCAAACAGACCACTGTGCATATCATTTAAAATGGCCGTACCATATGTCACGTAAAATGGCCGCAGTGAAGGTGACATCAAACAGACCACAGAGCACATCATTTAGAATGGCCGCAGCACATGTCGCTTAAAATGGCCGCGGTGCAGGTGACATCAAACAGACAACAGTGCATATAATCAGATCGAACTGGCCTTTGTTAAAACCAGCTGGAGTAGTACTGAGTCCCACACACACCAGGAAACAGCCAATTCAATCCAGACCTCTATTAATGCCAGCTGGAGTGGTACTGAGCCCCACTCACACACCAGATAAGAGCCAATTGAATTTGAGCCGATATTAATACCAGCTGGAGTGGTACTGAGGCTCATTCACATACCGGGAAAGAACCAATTCAATCCAGGCCCCTATTAATACCAGCTGGAGTAAAATTAACTCCCATTTACACACCAGGAAAGAGCCAATTGAAACCGAGCCTATATTATCACCAGCTGGAGTGGTACTGAGTCCCACTGACACACCAGGAAAGAGCCAATTCAATGCAAACCTTTATTAATACCAGCTGGAGTGGTACTGAGCCCCACTCACACACCAGGAAAAAGCTAATTAAAGCCAGACCGCCATTGATACCAGCTGGAGTGGGACTGAGACCCACTCACACACCAGGAAAGAGATAGTTCATTCCAGGCTTCCATCAATACTAGCTGGAGTGGCACTGAGTCCCACTAACACCCCAGAAAGAGCCAATTCAATCCAGGTCTCTATAAATACCAGCTGGAGTGGAATTAACTCCCACTCACACAACAGGAAAGAGCAAATTCAATCCAGGCCTCTATTAATAGCAGCTGGAGTGGTACTGAGTCCCACTCAAACACCAGGAAAGAGGCAATTTAATCCAGGCCTCGATTAATGCCAGCTGGAGTGGTACTGAGTCCCACTCACACACCAGGAAAGAGCCAATTCAATCCAGGCCTCCATTAATACTAGCTGGAGTGGTACTGAGTCCCACTCACACACCAGGAAAGAGCCAATTCAATCCAGGCCTCCAATAATACCAGCTGGAGTGGTACTGAGTCCCACTCACACACCAGGAAAGAGCCAATTAAATCCAGACCTCTATTAATACCAGCTGGAGTGGTACTGAGTCCCACTCACACACCAGGAAAGAGCCAATTCAATCCAGACCTCAATTAATACCAGCTGGTGTGGTACTGAGTCCCACTCACACACCAGGAAAGAGCCAATTAAATCCAGACCTCAATTAATACCAGCTGGAGTGGTACTGAGCCCCACTCACTCACCAGGAAGGAGCCAATTCAATCCAGCCCTCTATTAATACCAGCTGGAGTGGTACTGAGTCCCACACACACACCAGGAAAGAGCCAATTCAATCCAGGCCTCCATTAATACTAGCTGGAGTGGTACTGAGTCCCACTCACACACCAGGAAAGAGTCAATTCAATCCAGGCCTCCAATAATACCAGCTGGAGTGGTACTGAGTCCCACTCACACACCAGGAAAGAGCCAATTAAATCCAGACCTCTATTAATACCAGCTGGAGTGGTACTGAGTCCCACTCACACAACAGGAAAGAGCCAATTAAATCCTACCTCTATTAATACCAGCTGGAGTGTTACTGAGTCCCACTCACACACCAGGGAAGAGCCAATTCAATCCAGACCTCTATTAATACCAGCTGGAGTGGTACTGAGTCCCACTCACACACCAGGAAAGAGTCAATTAAATCCAGACCTCAATTAATACCAGCTGGAGTGGTACTGAGTCCCACTCACACACCAGGAAAGAGCCAATTAAATCCGGACCTCAATTAATGTCAACTGGAGTGTTACTGAGTCCCACTCACACACCAGGAAAGAGCCAATTCAATCGAGAACTCTTAATACCAGCTGGAGTGGGACTGAGCCCCACTCACACACCAGGGAAGAGCCATTTCGATCCAGGCCTCTATCTATAGCGACTGGAGTGGGACTGAGAGCCACTCACACACCAGGAAAGAGGCAATTCAATCCAGGTATCTATTAATACCAGCTGGAGTGGTACTGAGTCCCACTCACTCACCAGGAAGGAGCCAATTCAATCCAGACCTCTATTAATAACAGCTGGAGTGGTACTGAGTCCCACTCACACAGCAGAGAAGAGACAGTTCATTCCAGGACTCTATTAACACCGGGTGTTCTGGCACTGTGTCCCACTCACACACCAGAAAGAGCCAATTCATTCTAGGCCTCTATTAATACCAGCTGGAGTGGTTCTGATTCACACTCACACCAGGAAAGAGCCAATTCAAACCAGATCTCTATTAATACCAGCTGGAGTGGTACAGATCCCCACTCACTCCCCAGCAAAGAGCCAATTCAATCCAGGCCTCTATTAATACCAGCTGGAATGGTTCTGATTCACACTCACACCAGGAAAGAGCCAATTCAAACCAGATCTCTATTAATACCAGCTGGAGTGATACAGATCCCCACTCACTCCCCAGCAAAGAGCCAATTCAATCCAGGCCTCTATTAATACCAGCAGGAGTGGCACTAATCCCCACTCACTCACCAAAAAAGGGCCAATTCAATCCATGTCTCTATTAATAGCAGAAGGAGTGGAACTGAGCCCCGCTCACACAACAGGAAGTGGCTAACCCAATCCAGGCCTCTATTAATACCAGCTGGAGTGGTACTGAGTCCCACACACACCAGGAAAGAGCCAATTCAATCCAGACCTCTATGAATACCAGCTGGAGTGGTACTGAGTCCCACTCACACACCAGGAAAGAGCCAATTCAATCCTGACCTCTATTAATACCAGCTGGAGTGGTACTGAGTCCCACTCACACACCAGGAAAGAGCCAATTCAATCCTGACCTCTATTAATACCAGCTGGAGTGGTACTGAGTCCCACTCACACACCAGGAAAGAGCCAATTCAATCCTGACCTCTATTAACACCAGCTGGAGTGGTACTGAGTCCCACTCACACACCAGGAAAGAGCCAATTCAATCCTGACCTCTATTAACACCAGCTGGAGTGGTACTGAGTCCCACACACACCAGGAAAGAGCCAATTCAATCCTGACCTCTATTAATACCAGCTGGAGTGGTACAGACTCCCACTCACACACCAGGAAAGAGCCAATTCAATCCATACCTCTATGAATAACAGCTGGAGTGGTACAGACTCCCACTCACACACCAGGAAAGAGCCAATTCAATCCCAACCGTATTAATACCAGCTGGAGTGGTTCTGAGTCCCACTCTCAAACCAGGAAAGAGCCAATTCAATCCAGGCCTCTATTAATACCAGCTGGAGTTCTACTGAGCCCCACTCACACACCAGGAAAGAGCCAATTGAATCCAGAACACGAATTAATACCAGCTGGAGTGGTACTGAGACCCACTCACACACCAGGAGAGAGCCAATTCAATTCAGGCCTCTATTAATACCAGCTGGAGTGGTACTGAGTCCCACTCACACACCAGGAAAGTGTCAATTCAATTCAGGCCTCTATTAATGCTAGCTGGAGTGGTACTGAGTCCCACTCACACACCAGGAAAGAGCCAATTGAATCCAGAACACGAATTAATACCAGCTGGAGTGGTACTGAGACCCACTCACACACCAGGAGAGAGCCAATTCAATTCAGGCCTCTATTAATACCAGCTGGAGTGGTTCTGAGTCCCAATCACACACCAGGAAAGTGTCAATTCAATCCAGGCCTCTATTAATAACATTTGGAGTGGGACTGAATCCCACTTACACTACAGATAAGAGACAGCTCATTTCAAACATCTATAAATATCAGCTGGAATGGTACTGAACCCCACTCACCCACCCGGAAAGAGCGAATTCAGTCCAGACCTCTTAATCCCAGCTGGAGTGCGACTGATTCCAACTCACACAGCAGGAAAGGGACAGTTCATTCCCGGCCTCTACTAATCCCAGCTGGTGTGGTTCCGAGCCCCACTCACACACCAGGAAACAGCCAACTCAATCCAGACCTCCACAATACCAGCTGGAGTGGAATTAACTCCCACTCACACACCAAAAAGAGCCAATTCAATCCAGCCCTCTATTAATACCAGCAGGAATGGTACTGAGTCCCACTCACAAACCAGGAAAGTGCCAATTCAATCCAGGCCTCTATTAATACCAGCTGGAGGGGCACTGAGTCCCACTCACAAACCAGGAAAGGGACAGTTCATTCCAGGCCTCTATTAATACTTCTGGAGTGGTACTGAGTCCCACTCACACACCAGGAAAGAGCCAATTCAATCCCGACCTCTATTAATACCAGCTGGAGTGGGACTGAGTCCCACTCACACATCAGTTAAGAGCCAATTCAATCCAGGCCTCTATTAATACCAGCTGGAGTGGGACTGAGTCCCACTCACACATCAGTTAAGAGCCAATTCAATCCAGGCCTCTATTAATACCAGCTGGAGTGGGACTGAGTCCCACTCACACATCAGTTAAGAGCCAATTCAATCCCGACCTCTATTAATACCAGCTGGAGTGGGACTGAGTCCCACTCACACATCAGTTAAGAGCCAATTCAATCCCGACCTCTATTAATACCAGCTGGAGTGGTACTGAGCCCCACTCAGACATCAGTTAAGAGCCAATTCAATCCAGACCTCTATAATACCAGCTGGAGTGCGACTGAGCGCCAAGCACACAGCAGGAAAGGGACAGTTCATTCCAGGCCACTATTCATACCATCTGGAGTAGAATTGACTCCCATTCACACACCAGGAAACAGCCAATTCAATCCAGACCTCTATAATACCAGCTGAAGTGCGACTGAGTCCCACACACACAGCAGGAAAGGGACAGTTCATTCCAGGCCTCTATTTAACCAGTTGGAGTGGTACTGAGCCCCCTCACACACCAGGAAAGAGCGAATTCAGTCCAAACATCTTTTAATCCCAGCTGGAGTGCGACTGATTCCCACTCACACAGCAGGAAAGGGACAGTTAATTCCAGGCCTCTATTAATACAAGCTGGAGTGGAATTAATTCCCACTCACACACCAGGAAACAGCCAATTCAATCCAGGCCTCTATTAATACCAGCTGGAATGGTACTGAGCCCCCTCACACACCAGGAAAGAGCAACTTCCAACCAGACCTCCAATAAAAGCAGCTGGAATGGTACTGAACCCCATTCACCCACCCGGAAAGAGCGAATTCAGTCCAGACCACATTTAATCCCAGCTGGAGTGCGACGGAGTCCCACTCACACAGCAGGAAAGGGACAGTTCATTCCAGGCCTCTAATATTCCCAGCTGGAGTGGTTCTGAGCCCCAGTCACACACCAGGAAACAGCCAATTCAATCCAGCCCTCTATTAATACCAGCTGGAGGGGTACTGAGTCCCACTCACAAACCAGGAGAGGGACAGTTCATTCCAGGCCTCTATTAATACTTCTGGAGAGGTACTGAGTCCCACTCACACTCCAGAAAGAGGCAATTCATTCCAGGCCTCTATTAATACCAGCTGGAGTGGCACTGAGTCCCACCCACACTCCAGAAAGAGGCAATTCAATCCAGGCCTCTATTAATACCAGCTGGAGTGGTACTGAGTCCCACTCACACTCCAGAAAGAGGCAATTCATTCCAGGCCTCTATTCATACCAGCTGGAATGGTACTGAGTCCCACTCAGACACCAGAAAGAGCCAATGCAATCCAGGGTTCTATTAATACTAGCTGGAGTGGAACTGAGTCCCACTCAAACACCAGGAAAGAGCCAATTCAATCCAGACCTCTATGAATACCAGCTGGAGTGGTACTGAGTCCCACTCACACACCAGGAAAGAGCCAATTCAATTCAGGCCTCTATTAATGCTAGCTGGAGTGGTACTGAGTCCCACTCAAACACCAGGAAAGAGCCAATTCAATCCAGACCTCTATGAATACCAGCTGGAGTGGTACTGAGTCCCACTCACACACCAGGAAAGAGCCAATTCAATTCAGGCCTCTATTAATGCTAGCTGGAGTGGTACTGAGTCCCACTCACACACCAGGAAAGAGCCAATTCAATCCCAACCGTATTAATACCAGCTGGAGTGGTTCTGAGTCCCAATCACACACCAGGAAAGTGTCAATTCAATCCAGGCCTCTATTAATAACATTTGGAGTGGGACTGAATCCCACTTACACAACAGATAAGAGACAGCTCATTTCAAACATCTATAAATATCAGCTGGAATGGTACTGAACCCCACTCACCCACCGGAAAGAGCGAATTCAGTCCAGACCTCTTAATCCCAGCTGAAGTGCGACTGATTCCAACTCACACAGCAGGAAAGGGACAGTTCATTCCCGGCCTCTAATAATCACAGCTGGAGTGGTTCCGAGCCCCACTCACACACCAGGAAACAGCCAATTCAATCCAGAACTCCACAATCCCAGCTGGAGTGCGACTGATTCCAACTCACACAGCAGGAAAGGGACAGTTCATTCCAGGCCTCTACTCATCCCAGCTGGAGTGGTTCTGAGCCCCAGTCACACACCAGGAAACAGCCAATTCAATCCAGACCTCCACAATACCAGCTGGAGTGGAATTAACTCCCACTCACACACCAAAAAGAGCCAATTCAATCCAGACCTCTATTAATACCAGCTGGAGTGGAATTAACTCCCACTCACACACCAGGAAAGAGCCAATTCAATCCAGTCCTCTATTAATACCAGCAGGAATGTTACTGAGCCCCACTCAGACACCAGAAAGAGCCAATTCAATCCAGGCCTCTATTAATACCAGCTGGAGCGGTACTGAGTCCCACTCACAAACCAGGAAAGAGCCAGTTCATTGCAGACCTCTATTAATACCAGCTGGAGTGGAATTAACTCCCACTCACACACCAAAAAGAGCCAATTCAGTCCAGGCCTCTATTAATACCAGCTGGAGCGGTGCTGAGTCCCAGTCACAAACCAGGAAAGAGCCAATTCATTTCAGCCCTCCATTAATACCAGCTGGAGGGGTACTGAGTCCCACTCACAAACCAGGAAAGAGCCAGTTCATTGCAGGCCTCTATTAATAGCAGCTGGAGTTGGAGAGAGTCCCACTCTCAAACCAGGAAATTACCAATTCAATTCAGGCCTCTATCAATACGAGCTGGAGTGGAATTAACTCCATCACACACACCAGAAACAGCCAATTCAATCCTGACCTCGAGAATACCAGCTGGTGTGCGTCTGAGTCCCTCTCATACGCCATGAAGGGGTCAGTTCATTCCAGGTCTCTATTAATACCAGCTGGAAAGGTACTGAGTCCCACTCACAAACCAGGAAAGAGCCAATTCAATTCAGGCCTCTATTAATACCAGCTGGAGTGGTACTGAGTCCCACTCTCAAACCAGGAAAGAGCCAATTCAATCCCAACCCTATTAATACCAGCTGGAGTGGTACTGAGCCCCACTCAGACATCAGTTAAGAGCCAATTCAATCCAGACCTCTATAATACCAGCTGGAGTGCGACTGAGCGCCAAGCACACAGCAGGAAAGGGACAGTTCATTCCAGGCCTCTATTAATACCATCTGGAGTGGAATTGACTCCCATTCACACACCAGGAAACATCCAATTCAATCCAGACCTCTATAATACCAGCTGAAGTGCGACTGAGTCCCACACACACAGCAGGAAAGGGACAGTTCATTCCAGGCCTCTATTTAACCAATTGGAGTGGTACTGAGCCCCCTCACACACCAGGAAAGAGCGAATTCAGTCCAAACATCTTTTAATCCCAGCTGGAGTGCGACTGATTCCCACTCACACAGCAGGAAAGGGACAGTTAATTCCAGGCCTCTATTAATACAAGCTGGAGTGGAATTAATTCCCACTCACAAACCAGGAAAGAGCCAATTCAATTCAGGCCTCTATTAATACCAGCTGGAGTGGTACTGAGTCCCACTCTCAAACCAGGAAAGAGCCAATTCAATCCCAACCCTATTAATACCAGCTGGAGTGGTACTGAGCCCCACTCAGACATCAGTTAAGAGCCAATTCAATCCAGACCTCTATAATACCAGCTGGAGTGCGACTGAGCGCCAAGCACACAGCAGGAAAGGGACAGTTCATTCCAGGCCTCTATTAATACCATCTGGAGTGGAATTGACTCCCATTCACACACCAGGAAACAGCCAATTCAATCCAGACCTCTATAATACCAGCTGAAGTGCGACTGAGTCCCACACACACAGCAGGAAAGGGACAGTTCATTCCAGGCCTCTATTTAACCAGTTGGAGTGGTACTGAGCCCCCTCACACACCAGGAAAGAGCGAATTCAGTCCAAACATCTTTTAATCCCAGCTGGAGTGCGACTGATTCCCACTCACACAGCAGGAAAGGGACAGTTAATTCCAGGCCTCTATTAATACAAGCTGGAGTGGAATTAATTCCCACTCACACACCAGGAAACAGCCAATTCAATCCAGGCCTCTATTAATACCAGCTGGAATGGTACTGAGCCCCCTCACACACCAGGAAAGAGCAACTTCCAACCAGACCTCCAATAAAAGCAGCTGGAATGGTACTGAACCCCATTCACCCACCCGGAAAGAGCGAATTCAGTCCAGACCACATTTAATCCCAGCTGGAGTGCGACGGAGTCCCACTCACACAGCAGGAAAGGGACAGTTCATTCCAGGCCTCTAAAATTCCCAGCTGGAGTGGTTCTGAGCCCCAGTCACACACCAGGAAACAGCCAATTCAATCCAGCCCTCTATTAATACCAGCTGGAGGGGTACTGAGTCCCACTCACAAACCAGGAGAGGGACAGTTCATTCCAGGCCTCTATTAATACTTCTGGAGAGGTACTGAGTCCCACTCACACTCCAGAAAGAGGCAATTCAATCCAGGCCTCTATTAATAACAGCTGGAGTGGCACTGAGTCCCACTCACACTCCAGAAAGAGGCAATTCAATCCAGGCCTCTATTAATACCAGCTGGAGTGGTACTGAGTCCCACTCACACACCAGGAAAGAGCCAATTCAATTCTGGCCTCTATTCATACCAGCTGGAATGGTACTGAGTCCCACTCAGACACCAGAAAGAGCCAATGCAATCCAGGCCTCTATTAATACTAGCTGGAGTGGAACTGAGTCCCACTCAAACACCAGGAAAGAGCCAATTCAATCCAGACCTCTATGAATACCAGCTGGAGTGGTACTGAGTCCCACTCACACACCAGGAAAGAGCCAATTCAATTCAGGCCTCTATTAATGCTAGCTGGAGTGGTACTGAGTCCCACTCACACACCAGGAAAGAGCCAATTCAATCCCAACCGTATTAATACCAGCTGGAGTGGTTCTGAGTCCCAATCACACACCAGGAAAGTGTCAATTCAATCCAGGCCTCTATTAATAACATTTGGAGTGGGAATTAATCCCACTTACACAACAGATAAGAGACAGCTCATTTCAAACATCTATAAATATCAGCTGGAATGGTACTGAACCCCACTCACCCACCCGGAAAGAGCGAATTCAGTCCAGACCTCTTAATCCCAGCTGGAGTGCGACTGATTCCAACTCACACAGCAGGAAAGGGACAGTTCATTCCCGGCCTCTACTAATCACAGCTGGAGTGGTTCCGAGCCCCACTCACACACCAGGAAACAGCCAATTCAATCCAGAACTCCACAATCCCAGCTGGAGTGCGACTGATTCCAACTCACACAGCAGGAAAGGGACAGTTCATTCCAGGCCTCTACTCATCCCAGCTGGAGTGGTTCTGAGCCCCAGTCACACACCAGGAAACAGCCAATTCAATCCAGACCTCCACAATACCAGCTGGAGTGGAATTAACTCCCACTCACACACCAAAAAGAGCCAATTCAATCCAGACCTCTATTAATACCAGCTGGAGTGGAATTAACTCCCACTCACACACCAGGAAAGAGCCAATTCAATCCAGTCCTCTATTAATACCAGCAGGAATGGTACTGAGCCCCACTCAGACACCAAAAAGAGCCAATTCAATCCAGGCCTCTATTAATACCAGCTGGAGCGGTACTGAGTCCCACTCACAAACCAGGAAAGAGCCAATTAATTCCAGCCCTCTATTAATACCAGCTGGAGGGGTACTGAGTCTCACTCACAAACCAGGAAAGAGCCAGTTCATTGCAGACCTCTATTAATAGCAGCTGGAGTGGTACTGAGTCCCACTCTCAAACCAGGAAATTACCAATTCAGTTCAGGCCTCTATCAATACGAGCTGGAGTGGAATTAACTCCATCACACACACCAGAAACAGCCAATTCAATCCTGACCTCGAGAATACCAGCTGGAGTGCGTCTGAGTCCCACTCACACGCCATGAAGGGGTCAGTTCATTCCAGGTCTATATTAATACCAGCTGGAAAGGTACTGAGTCCCACTCTCAAAGCAGGAAAGAGCCAATTCAATTCAGGCCTCTATTAATACCAGCTGGAGTTGAATTAACTCCATCACACACACCAGAAACAGCCCATTCAATCCTGACCTCGAGAATACCAGCTGGAGTGCGTCTGAGTCCCACTCACACGCCATGAAGGGGTCAGTTCATTCCAGGTCTCTATTAATACCAGCTGGAAAGGTACTGAGTCCCACTCACAAACCAGGAAAGAGCCAATTCAATTCAGGCCTCTATTAATACCAGCTGGAGTTGAATTATCTCCATCTCACACTCCAGAAAGAGCCAATTCAATCCTGACCTCGAGAATACCAGCTGGTATGCTTCTGAGTCCCTCTCACACGCCATGAAGGGGTCAGTTCATTCCAGGTCTATATTAATACCAGCTGGAGTGGTACTGAGTCCCACTCTCAAACCAGGAAAGAGCCAATTCAATCCTGACCTCTATAATACCAGCTGGAGTGATACTGAGTTCCACTCACACACCAGGACAGAGCCAAATCAATCCAAACTTCTATTAATACCAGCTGGAGTGGGACTGAGGATCACTCGGACACCAGGAAAGAGGCCCATTCAATCCAGACCTCTTATTCGTACCAGCTGGAGTGGTACTGAGCCCCACTCACACACCAGGGAAGAGAGAATTCAATCCAGACCTCTATTAATACCAGCTGGAGTTGTACTGAACCCCACTCACACACCAGGAAAGAGCCAATTGAATCCAGACCACTAATTAATACCAGCTGGAGTGGTACTGAGTCCCACTCACACACCAGGAAAGAGCCAATTCAATCCAGATCTCTATTCATACCAGCTGGAATGGTACTGAGTCCCACTCAGACACCAGAAAGAGCCAATTCTATCCAGGGTTCTATTAATACCAGCTGGAGATGTTCGGAGTCCCAATCACACACCAGGAAAGAGCCAATTCAATCCCAACCCTATTAATACCAGCTGGAGTGGTTCTGAGTCCCACTCACACACCAGGAAAGAGCCAATTAAATCCAGTCCTCTATTAATACCAGCAGGAATGGTACTGAGCCCCACTCAGACACCAAAAAGAGCCAATTCAATCCAGCCATCTAGTAATACCAGCTGGAGGGGTACTGAGTCCCACTCACACACCAGGAAAGAGCCAATTCAATTCAGGCCTCGATCCATACAAGCTGGAGTGGAATTAACTCCATCACACACACCAGAAACAGCCAATTCAATCCTGACCTCGAGAATACCAGCTGGTGTGCGTCTGAGTCCCACTCACACGCCATGTAGGAGTCAGTTCATTCCAGGCCTCTATTAATACCAGCTGGAAAGGTACTGAGTCCCACTCACAAACCAGGAAAGAGCCAATTCAATCCAGAACTCCACAATACCAGCTGGAGTGGTACTGAGTCCCACTCACAAACCAGGAAAGAGCCAATACAATTCAGGCCTCTATTAATACGAGCTGGAGCGGTACTGAGTCCCACTCACAAACCAGAAAAGAGCCAATACAATTCAGGCCTCTATTAATACGAGCTGGAGTGGCACTGAGTCCCACTCACACACCAGAAAGAGCCAATTCAATCCTGACCTCTATAATACCAGCTGGTGTGCGTCTGAGGATCACTCAGACACCAGGAAAGAGGCACATTCAATCCAGACCTCTTATTAATACCAGCTGGAGAGGTACTGAGTCCCACTCACACACCAGGGAAGAGAGAATTCAATCCAGACCTCTATTAATACCAGCTGGAGAGGTACTGAGCCCCACTCACACACCAGGGAAGAGGCAATTCATTCCAGACCTCTGTAATACCAGCTGGAGTGCGACTGAGACCCACTCACACAGCAAGAAAGGGACAGGTCATTCCAGGCCTCTATTAATACAAACTGGACTTGTACTGATCCCCACTCACGCAGCAGGAAATGGACAGTTCATTCCAGGCCTCTATTAATACCAGCTGGAGTGGCATTAACTCCCACTCGCACACCTGGAAACAGCCAATTCAATCCAGACCTCTATAATACCAGCTGAAGTGCGACTGAGTCCCACACACACAGCAGGAAAGGGACAGTTCATTCCTGGCCTCTATTTAACCAGTTGGAGTGGTACTGAGCCCCACACACACACACCAGAAAGAGCCAATTCAATCCAGATCTCTATTAATACCAGTTGGAGTGGTTCTGAGCCCCACTCACACACCAGGAAAGTGCCAATTCAATCCAGACCTCTATTAATACCAGCTGGAATGGCACTGAGCCCCACTTACACACCAGAAAGAGCCAATTCAACCCAGATCTCTATTAATACCAGTTGGAGTGGTTCTGAGCCCCACTCACACACCAGGAAAGTGCCAATTCAATCCAGGCCTCTATTAATACCAGCTGGAGGGGTACTGAGTCCCACTCACAAACCAGGAAAGGGACAGTTCACTCCAGGCCTCTATTAATACCATCTGGAGTGGTACTGAGTCCCACTCACACAACAGAAAGAAGCAATTCAATCCAGGCCTCTATTAATACTAGCTGGAGTGGTACTGAGTCCCACTCACACACCAGAAAGAGCCAATTCAATCCAGACCTCTATTAATACCAGCTGGAGTGGAATTAACTCCCACTCACACACCATGAAAGAGCCAGTTCAATCCAGACATCTATAATACCAGCTAAAGTGCGACTGAGTCCCACTCACACACCAGGAAAGAGCCAATTCAATCCAGACCTCTATTAATACCAGCTGGAGTGGTTCTGATTCCCACTCACACACCAGGAAAGAGCCAATTGAAACCAGACCGCTATTGATACCAGCTGGAGTGGTACAGATCCCCACTCACTCCCCAGCAAAGAGCCAATTCAATCCAGGCCTCTATTAATACCAGCTGGAGTGGTACTGAGTCCCACTCACACACCAGGTAAGAGCCAATTCAATACAGATCTCTATTAATACCAGTTGGAGTGGTACTGAGTCCCACTCACACACCAGGGAAGAGCCAATTCAATCTAGACATCTATAATACCAGCTGAACTGCGACTGAGTCCCACTCACACACGAGAAAGGGCCAGTTCAATCCAGGCCTCTATTAATACCAGCTGGAGGGGCACTGAGTCCCACTCACAAACCAGGAAAGGGACAGTTCATTCCAGGCCTCTATTAATACTTCTGGAGTGGTACTGAGTCCCACTCACACACCAGGAAAGAGCCAATTCAATCTAGGCCTCTATTAATACTAGCTGGAGTGGGACTGAGCACCACTCACTCTCCAGGAAAGAGACAATTCAATCCAGGCCTCTATTCATACCAGCTGGAGTGGTACTGAGTCCCACTCACACAACAGAAAAGAGCCAATTCAATCTAGGCCTCTATTAATACCAGCTGGAGTGGCACTGAGCACCACTCACTCTCCAGAAAAGAGCCAATTCTATCCAGGTCTCTATTACTACCAGCTGGAGTGGTACTGAGTCCCACTCACACAACAGAAAAGAGCCAATTCAATCCAGGCCTCTATTAATACCAGCTGGAGTGGCACTGAGCACCACTCACTCTCCAGAAAAGAGCCAATTCTATCCAGGCCTCTATTAATACCAGCTGGAGTGGTACTGATCCCCACTCACACACCAGGAGAGAGCCAATTCAATGCAGGCCTCTATTAATAACATTTGGAGTGGGACTGAATCCCACTCACACAGCAGAGAAGAGATAGTTCATTCCAGGACTCTATTAACACCGGGTGTTCTGGCACTGTGTCCCACTCACACACCAGAAAGAGCCAATTCATTCTAGGCCTCTATTAATACCAGCTGGAGTGATACTGATTCTCACGGACACACCAGGAAAGAGACAATTCCATCCAGACCTCTAATAATACCAGCAGGATGGTACTGCGCCCCCCTCAGGCACCAGCAAGAGCCAATTCAATCCAAGCCTCTATTAATACCAGCTGGAGTGGTACTGAGTCCCACACACACACTAAAAAGAGCCAATTCAATCCAGACCTCTTTTAATACCAGCTGGAATGGTTCTGATTCCCACTCACACACCAGGAAAGAGCAAATTCAACCAGATCTCTATTAATACCAGCTGGAGTGGTACTGAGCCCCACTCACACACCAGGAAAGAGCCAGTTCATTGCAGGCCTCTATTAATAGCAGCTGGAGTTGGAGAGAGTCCCACTCTCAAACCAGGAAATTACCAATTCAATTCAGGCCTCTATCAATACGAGCTGGAGTGGAATTAACTCCATCACACACACCAGAAACAGCCAATTCAATCCTGACCTCGAGAATACCAGCTGGTGTGCGTCTGAGTCCCTCTCATACGCCATGAAGGGGTCAGTTCATTCCAGGTCTCTATTAATACCAGCTGGAAAGGTACTGAGTCCCACTCACAAACCAGGAAAGAGCCAATTCAATCCAGAACTCCACAATACCAGCTGGAGTGGTACTGAGTCCCACTCACAAACCAGGAAAGAGCCAATACAATTCAGGCCTCTATTAATACGAGCTGGAGTGGCACTGAGTCCCACTCACACACCAGAAAGAGCCAATTCAATCCTGACCTCTATAATACCAGCTGGTGTGCGTCTGAGGATCACTCAGACACCAGGAAAGAGGCACATTCAATCCAGACCTCTTATTAATACCAGCTGGAGAGGTACTGAGTCCCACTCACACACCAGGGAAGAGAGAATTCAATCCAGACCTCTATTAATACCAGCTGGAGAGGTACTGAGCCCCACTCACACACCAGGGAAGAGGCAATTCATTCCAGACCTCTGTAATACCAGCTGGAGTGCGACTGAGACCCACTCACACAGCAAGAAAGGGACAGGTCATTCCAGGCCTCTATTAATACAAACTGGACTTGTACTGATCCCCACTCACGCAGCAGGAAATGGACAGTTCATTCCAGGCCTCTATTAATACCAGCTGGAGTGGCATTAACTCCCACTCGCACACCTGGAAACAGCCAATTCAATCCAGACCTCTATAATACCAGCTGAAGTGCGACTGAGTCCCACACACACAGCAGGAAAGGGACAGTTCATTCCTGGCCTCTATTTAACCAGTTGGAGTGGTACTGAGCCCCACACACACACACCAGAAAGAGCCAATTCAATCCAGATCTCTATTAATACCAGTTGGAGTGGTTCTGAGCCCCACTCACACACCAGGAAAGTGCCAATTCAATCCAGACCTCTATTAATACCAGCTGGAATGGCACTGAGCCCCACTTACACACCAGAAAGAGCCAATTCAACCCAGATCTCTATTAATACCAGTTGGAGTGGTTCTGAGCCCCACTCACACACCAGGAAAGTGCCAATTCAATCCAGGCCTCTATTAATACCAGCTGGAGGGGTACTGAGTCCCACTCACAAACCAGGAAAGGGACAGTTCACTCCAGGCCTCTATTAATACCATCTGGAGTGGTACTGAGTCCCACTCACACAACAGAAAGAAGCAATTCAATCCAGGCCTCTATTAATACTAGCTGGAGTGGTACTGAGTCCCACTCACACACCAGAAAGAGCCAATTCAATCCAGACCTCTATTAATACCAGCTGGAGTGGAATTAACTCCCACTCACACACCATGAAAGAGCCAGTTCAATCCAGACATCTATAATACCAGCTAAAGTGCGACTGAGTCCCACTCACACACCAGGAAAGAGCCAATTCAATCCAGACCTCTATTAATACCAGCTGGAGTGGTTCTGATTCCCACTCACACACCAGGAAAGAGCCAATTGAAACCAGACCGCTATTGATACCAGCTGGAGTGGTACAGATCCCCACTCACACCCCAGCAAAGAGCCAATTCAATCCAGGCCTCTATTAATACCAGCTGGAGTGGTACTGAGTCCCACTCACACACCAGGTAAGAGCCAATTCAATACAGATCTCTATTAATACCAGTTGGAGTGGTACTGAGCCCCACTCACACACCAGGAAAAAGCCAATTCAATCCAGGCCTCTATTAATACCAGCTGGAGTGGTACTGAGTCCCACTCACACACCAGGGAAGAGCCAATTCAATCTAGACATCTATAATACCAGCTGAACTGCGACTGAGTCCCACTCACACACGAGAAAGGGCCAGTTCAATCCAGGCCTCTATTAATACCAGCTGGAGGGGCACTGAGTCCCACTCACAAACCAGGAAAGGGACAGTTCATTCCAGGCCTCTATTAATACTTCTGGAGTGGTACTGAGTCCCACTCACACACCAGGAAAGAGCCAATTCAATCTAGGCCTCTATTAATACTAGCTGGAGTGGGACTGAGCACCACTCACTCTCCAGGAAAGAGACAATTCAATCCAGGCCTCTATTCATACCAGCTGGAGTGGTACTGAGTCCCACTCACACAACAGAAAAGAGCCAATTCAATCTAGGCCTCTATTAATACCAGCTGGAGTGGCACTGAGCACCACTCACTCTCCAGAAAAGAGCCAATTCTATCCAGGTCTCTATTACTACCAGCTGGAGTGGTACTGAGTCCCACTCACACAACAGAAAAGAGCCAATTCAATCCAGGCCTCTATTAATACCAGCTGGAGTGGCACTGAGCACCACTCACTCTCCAGAAAAGAGCCAATTCTATCCAGGCCTCTATTAATACCAGCTGGAGTGGTACTGATCCCCACTCACACACCAGGAGAGAGCCAATTCAATGCAGGCCTCTATTAATAACATTTGGAGTGGGACTGAATCCCACTCACACAGCAGAGAAGAGATAGTTCATTCCAGGACTCTATTAACACCGGGTGTTCTGGCACTGTGTCCCACTCACACACCAGAAAGAGCCAATTCATTCTAGGCCTCTATTAATACCAGCTGGAGTGATACTGATTCTCACGGACACACCAGGAAAGAGACCATTCCATCCAGACCTCTAATAATACCAGCAGGATGGTACTGCGCCCCCCTCAGGCACCAGCAAGAGCCAATTCAATCCAAGCCTCTATTAATACCAGCTGGAGTGGTACTGAGTCCCACACACACACTAAAAAGAGCCAATTCAATCCAGACCTCTTTTAATACCAGCTGGAATGGTTCTGATTCCCACTCACACACCAGGAAAGAGCAAATTCAACCAGATCTCTATTAATACCAGCTGGAGTGGTACTGAGCCCCACTCACACACCAGGAAAGAGCCAATTCAATCCAGGCCTCTAGTAATACCAGCTGGAGTGGTACTGAGTCTCACTCACACACCAGGAAAGAGACAATTCAATCCATGTCTCTATTAATAGCAGAAGGAGTGGAACTGAGCCCCGCTCACACACCAGGAAGTGGCTAACTCAATCCAGGCCTCTATTAATACCAGCTGGAGTGGTACTGAGTCCCACACACACCAGGAAAGTGCCAATTCAATCCAGGCCTCTATTAATACCAGCTGGAGTGGTACTGAGCCCCACTCACTCACCAGGAAAGAGCCAGTTCAATCCCAACCCTATTAATACCAGCTGGAGTGGTACTGATCCCCACTCACGCACCAGGAAAGAGCCAATTCAATCCCGACCTCTATTAATACCAGCTGGAGTGGTACTGAGTCCCACACACACCAGGTAAGTGCCAATTCAATCCAGGCCTCTATTAATACCAGCTGGAGTGGTACTGAGCCCCACTCACTCACCAGGAAAGAGCCAATTCAATCCCAACCCTATTAATACCAGCTGGAGTGGTACTGAGCCCCACTCACTCACCAGGAAAGAGCCAATTCAATCCCAACCCTATTAATACCAGCTGGAATGGTACTGATCCCCACTCACACACCAGGAAAGAGCCAATTCAATCCCAACCCTATTAATACCAGCTGGAGTGGTACTGAGTCCCACTCACACATCAGTTAAGAGCCAATTCAATCCAGACCTCTATAATACCAGCTGGAGTGCGACTGAGCGCCAAGCACACAGCAGGAAAGGGACAGTTCATTCCAGGCCTCTTAATACCATCTGGAGTGGAATTAACTCCCACTCACACACCAGGAAACAGCCAATTCAATCCAGACCTCTATAATACCAGCTGAAGTGCGACTGAGTCCCACTCACACACCAGGAAAGAGCCAATCCAGTCCAGACCTCTATAATACCAGCTGAAGTGCGACTGAGTCCCACACACAAAGCAGGAAAGGGACAGTTCATTCCAGGCCACTATTCATACCATCTGGAGTGGAATTGACTCCCACTCACACACCAGGAAAGAGCCAATTCAATCCAGACCTCTTTTAATACCAGCTGGAGTGGTACTGAGCCCCACTCACACACCAGGAAAAAGCCAATTCAATCCAGGCCTCTATTAATACCAGCTGGAGTGGTACTGAGTCCCACTCACACACCAGGGAAGAGCCAATTCAATCTAGACATCTATAATACCAGCTGAACTGCGACTGAGTCCCACTCACACACGAGAAAGGGCCAGTTCAATCCAGGCCTCTATTAATACCAGCTGGAGGGGCACTGAGTCCCACTCACAAACCAGGAAAGGGACAGTTCATTCCAGGCCTCTATTAATACTTCTGGAGTGGTACTGAGTCCCACTCACACACCAGGAAAGAGCCAATTCAATCTAGGCCTCTATTAATACTAGCTGGAGTGGGACTGAGCACCACTCACTCTCCAGGAAAGAGACAATTCAATCCAGGCCTCTATTCATACCAGCTGGAGTGGTACTGAGTCCCACTCACACAACAGAAAAGAGCCAATTCAATCTAGGCCTCTATTAATACCAGCTGGAGTGGCACTGAGCACCACTCACTCTCCAGAAAAGAGGCAATTCTATCCAGGTCTCTATTACTACCAGCTGGAGTGGTACTGAGTCCCACTCACACAACAGAAAAGAGCCAATTCAATCCAGGCCTCTATTAATACCAGCTGGAGTGGCACTGAGCACCACTCACTCTCCAGAAAAGAGCCAATTCTATCCAGGCCTCTATTAATTCCAGCTGGAGTGGTACTGATCCCCACTCACACACCAGGAGAGAGCCAATTCAATGCAGGCCTCTATTAATAACATTTGGAGTGGGACTGAATCCCACTCACACAGCAGAGAAGAGATAGTTCATTCCAGGACTCTATTAACACCGGGTGTTCTGGCACTGTGTCCCACTCACACACCAGAAAGAGCCAATTCATTCTAGGCCTCTATTAATACCAGCTGGAGTGATACTGATTCTCACGGACACACCAGGAAAGAGACCATTCCATCCAGACCTCTAATAATACCAGCAGGATGGTACTGCGCCCCCCTCAGGCACCAGCAAGAGCCAATTCAATCCAAGCCTCTATTAATACCAGCTGGAGTGGTACTGAGTCCCACACACACACTAAAAAGAGCCAATTCAATCCAGACCTCTTTTAATACCAGCTGGAATGGTTCTGATTCCCACTCACACACCAGGAAAGAGCAAATTCAACCAGATCTCTATTAATACCAGCTGGAGTGGTACTGAGCCCCACTCACACACCAGGAAAGAGCCAATTCAATCCAGGCCTCTATTAATACCAGCTGGAGTGGTACTGAGTCTCACTCACACACCAGGAAAGAGACAATTCAATCCATGTCTCTATTAATAGCAGAAGGAGTGGAACTGAGCCCCGCTCACACACCAGGAAGTGGCTAACTCAATCCAGGCCTCTATTAATACCAGCTGGAGTGGTACTGAGTCCCACACACACCAGGAAAGTGCCAATTCAATCCAGGCCTCTATTAATACCAGCTGGAGTGGTACTGAGCCCCACTCACTCACCAGGAAAGAGCCAATTCAATCCCAACCCTATTAATACCAGCTGGAGTGGTACTGATCCCCACTCACGCACCAGGAAAGAGCCAATTCAATCCCGACCTCTATTAATACCAGCTGGAGTGGTACTGAGTCCCACACACACCAGGAAAGTGCCAATTCAATCCAGGCCTCTATTAATACCAGCTGGAGTGGTACTGAGCCCCACTCACTCACCAGGAAAGAGCCAATTCAATCCCAACCCTATTAATACCAGCTGGAGTGGTACTGAGCCCCACTCACTCACCAGGAAAGAGCCAATTCAATCCCAACCCTATTAATACCAGCTGGAATGGTACTGATCCCCACTCACACACCAGGAAAGAGCCAATTCAATCCCAACCCTATTAATACCAGCTGGAGTGGTACTGAGTCCCACTCACACATCAGTTAAGAGCCAATTCAATCCAGACCTCTATAATACCAGCTGGAGTGCGACTGAGCGCCAAGCACACAGCAGGAAAGGGACAGTTCATTCCAGGCCTCTATTAATACCATCTGGAGTGGAATTAACTCCCACTCACACACCAGGAAACAGCCAATTCAATCCAGACCTCTATAATACCAGCTGAAGTGCGACTGAGTCCCACTCACACACCAGGAAAGAGCCAATCCAGTCCAGACCTCTATAATACCAGCTGAAGTGCGACTGAGTCCCACACACAAAGCAGGAAAGGGACAGTTCATTCCAGGCCACTATTCATACCATCTGGAGTGGAATTGACTCCCACTCACACACCAGGAAAGAGCCAATTCAATCCAGACCTCTTTTAATACCAGCTGGAGTGGTACTGAGCCCCACTCACTCACCAGGAAAGAGCCAATTCAATTTAGGCCTCTTTTAATACCAGCAGGAGTGGCACTAATCCCCACTCACTCACCAAAAAGGGGCCAATTCAATCCATGTCTCTATTAATAGCAGAAGGAGTGGAACTGAGTCCCACTCACACACCAGGAAGTGGCTAACTCAATCCAGGCCTCTATTAATACCAGCTGGAGTGGTACTGAGTCCCACTCACACACCAGTTAAGAGCCAATCCAGTCCAGACCTCTATAATACCAGCTGGAGTGCGACTGAGCGCCAAGCACACAGCAGGAAAGGGACAGTTCATTCCAGGCCACTATTTATACCATCTGGAGTGGAATTGACTCCCACTCACACACCAGGAAACAGCCAATTCAATCTCGGCCTCTATTAATACCAGCTGGAGTGGAATTAACTCCCACTCACACACCAGGAAACGGCCAATTCAATCCAGACCTCTATTAATACCAGCAGTAATGGTACTGAGCCCCACGCAGACACCAGAAAGATCCAATTCATTCCAGGCCTCTATTAATACCAGCTGGAGTGGTACTGAGCCCCACTCACGAACCAGGAAAGAGCCAATTCAATTCAGGCCTCTATTAATTCGAGCTGGAGTGGTACTGAGTCCCACTCACAAACCAGGAAAGTGCCAATTCAATTCAGGCCTCTATTAATACCAGCTGGAGTGGAATTAACTCCATCTCACACTCCAGAAAGAGCCAATTCAATCCTGACCTCCATCATAGCAGCTGGTGTGCGTCTGTGTCCCTCTCACACGCCATGAAGGTGTCATTTCATTCCAGGCCTCTATTAATACCAGCTGGAGTGATACTGAGACCCACTCACACCCCAGGAAAGAGCCAATTGAATCCAGACCACTAATTAATACCAGCTGGAGTTGAACTGATCCCCACTCACACACCAGGAAAGTGCCAATTCGATCCAGACCTCCATTAATAGCAGCTGGAGTGGTACTCAAAGAACAAAGAACAAAGAACAAAGAACAAAGACAATTACAGCACAGGAACAGGCCCTTCGGCCCTCCAAGCCTGCGCCGATCCAGATCCTCTATCTAAACATGTCGCCTATTTTCTAAGGTTCTGTATCTCTTTTCTTCCTGCCCATTCATGTATCTGTCTCGATACATCTTAAAAGACGCCATCGTGCCCGCATCTACCACCTCCGCTGGCAACGCGTTCCAGGCACCCACCACCCTCTGCGTAAAGAACTTTCCACGCATATCCCCCCTAAACTTTTCCCCTCTCACTTTGAACTCGTGTCCTCTAGTAATTGAATCCCCCACTCTGGGAAAAAGCCTCTTGCTATCCACCCTGTCTATACCTCTCATGATTTTGTACACTTCAATCAGGTCCCCCCTCAACCTCCGTCTTTCTAATAAAAATAATCCTAATCTGCTCAACCTCTCTTCATAGCTAGCGCCCTCCATACCAGGCAACATCCTGGTGAACCTCCTCTGCACCCTCTCCAAAGCATCCACATCCTTTTGGTAATGTGGCGACCAGAACTGTACGCAGTATTCCAAATGTGGCCGAACCAAAGTCCTATACAACTGTAACATGACCTGCCAACTCTTGTACTCAATACCCCGTCCGATGAAGGAAAGCATGCCGTATGCCTTCTTGACCACTCTATTTACCTGCGTTGCCACCTTCAGGGAACAATGGACCTGAACACCCAAATCTCTCTGGACATCAATTTTCCCCAGGACTTTTCCATTTACTGTATAGTTCACTCTTGAATTGGATCTTCCAAAATGCATCACCTCGCATTTGCCCGGATTGAACTCCATCTGCCATTTCTCTGCCCAACTCTCCAGTCTATCTATATTCTGCTGTATTCTCTGACAGTCCCCTTCACTATCTGCTACTCCACCAATCTTAGTGTCGTCTGCAAACTTGCTAATCAGACCACCTATACTTTCCTCCAAATCATTTATGTATATCACAAACAACAGTGGTCCCAGCACGGATCCCTGTGGAACACCACTGGTCACACGTCTCCATTTTGAGAAACTCCCCTCTACTGCTACTCTCTGTCACCTGTTGCCCAGCCAGTTCTTTATCCATCTAGCTAGTACACCTTGGACCCCATGCGCCTTCACTTTCTCCATCAGCCTACCATGGGGAACCTTATCAAACGCCTTACTGAAGTCCATGTATATGACATCGACAGCCCTTCCCTCATCAATCAACTTTGTCACTTCCTCAAAGAATTCTATTAAGTTGGTAAGACATGACCTTCCCTGCACAAAACCATGTTGCCTATCACTGATGAGCCCATTTTCTTCCAAATGGGAATAGATCCTATCCCTCAGTATCTTCTCCAGCAGCTTCCCTACCACTGACGTCAGGCTCACCGGTCTATAATTACCTGGATTATCCCTGCTACCCTTCTTAAACAAGGGGACACCATTAGCAATTCTCCAGTCCTCCGGGACCTCACCCGTGTTTAAGGATGCTGCAAAGATATCTGTTAAGGCCCCAGCTATTTCCTCTCTTGCTTCCCTCAGTAACCTGGGATAGATCCCATCCGGACCTGGGGACTTGTCCACCTTAATGCCCTTTAGAATACCCAACACTTCCTCCCTCCTTATGCCGACTTGACCTAGAGTAATCAAACATCTGTCCCTAACCTCAACATCCGTCATGTCCCTCTCCTCGGTGAATACCGATGCAAAGTACTCGTTTAGAATCTCACCCATTTTCTCTGAGTCCAAGCATAACTTTCCTCCTTTGTCCTTTAGTGGGCCAATCCTTTCTCTAGTTACCCTCTTTCTCCTTATATATGAATAAAATGCTTTGGGATTTTCCTTAACCCTGTTTGCTAAAGATATTTCATGACCCCTTTTAGCCCTCTTAATTCCTCGTTTCAGATTGGTCCGACATTCCCGATATTCTTTCAAAGCTTCGTCTTTCATCAGCCGCCTAGACCTTATGTATGCTTCCTTTTTCCTCTTAGCTAGTCTCACAATTTCACCTGTCATCCATGGTTCCCTAATCTTGCCATTTCTATCCCTCATTTTCACAGGAACATGTCTCTCCTGCACGCTAATCAACCTCTCTTTCAAAGCCTCCCACATATCACATGTGGATTTACCTTCAAACAGCTGCTCCCAATCTACATTTCCCAGCTCCTGCCGCATTTTGGTGTTGTTGGCCTTCCCCCAATTTAGCACTCTCCCTTTAGGACCACTCTCGTCTTTGTCCATGAGTATTTTAAAGCTTACGGAATTGTGATCACTATTCCCAAAGTAGTCCCCTACTGAAACTTCAACAACCTGGCCGGGCTCATTCCCCAACACCAGGTCCAGTATGGCCCCTTCCCGAGTTGGACTATTTACATACTGCTCTAGAAAACCCTCCTGGATGCTCCTGACAAATTCTGCTCCATCTGGACCTCTAACACTAAGTGAATCCCAGTCAATGTTGGGAAAATTAAAATCTCCGATCACCACCACCCTGTTGCTCCTACATCTTTCCATAATCTGTTTACATATTTGTACCTCTATCTCACGCTCGCTGTTGGGAGGCCTGTAGTAAAGCCCCAACATTGTTACCGCACCCTTCCTATTTCTGAGTTCTGCCCATATTGCCTCACTGCTCGAGTCCTCCATAGTGCCCTCCTTCAGCACAGCTGTGATATCCTCTTTGACCAGTAATGGAACTCCTCCACCCCTTTTACCTCCCTCTCTATCCCGCCTGAAGCATCGATATCCTGGGATATTTAGTTGCCAATCATGCCCTTCCCTCAACCAAGTCTCAGTAATAGCAATAACATCATACTCCCGGGTACTAATCAAAGCCCTAAGTTTATCTGCCTTACCTACTACACTTCTTGCATTAAAACAAATGCACCTCAGACCACCAGTCCCTTTACATTCATCATCTGCTCCCTGCCTGCTCTTCCCCTTAGTCACACTCACACACCAGGAAACAGCCAATTCAATCCAGACCTCTATTCATACCAGCTGGAGTGCGACTGAGTCCCACACACACAGCAGGAAAGGGACAGTTCATTCCAGGCCTCTATTTAACCAGTTGGAGTGGTCCTGAGCCCCACACAATCACACCAGAAAGAGCCAATTCAATCCAGGCCTCTGTTAATACCAGCTGGAATGGTACTGAGCCCCCTCACACACCAGGAAAGAGCAAGTTCAATCCAGAACTCCAAGAAAAGCAGCTGGACTGGTACTGAACCCCCTCACACACCCGGAAAGAGCGAATTCAGTCCAGACCTCTTTTAATCCCAGCTGGAGTGGTTCTGAGCCCCACTCACACACCAGGAAAGTGCCAATTCAATCCAGACCTCAATAATACAAGCTGCAGTGCGACTGAGTTCCATTCACACAGCAGGAAAGGGACAGTTCATTCCAGGCTTCTATTAATACCAGCTGGAGTGGTTCTGAGCCCCAGTCACACACCAGGAAACGGCCAATTCAATCTAGGCCTCCAGAAATACCAGCTGGAATGGAATTAACCCCCACTCACACACCAGGAAAGCGCCAATTCAATCCAGACCTCAATTAATACCAGCAGGAATGGTTCTGAGCCCCACGCAGACACCAGAAAGAGCCAATACAATCCAGGCCTCTATTAATACTAGCTGGAGGGGTACTGAGTCCCACTCACAAACCAGGAAAGGGCAGTTCATTCCAGGCCTCTATTAATACCATTTGGAGTGGTACTGAGACCCACTCACACACCAGAAAGAGGCAATTCAATCTGGGCCTCTATTAATAACAGCTGGAGTGGTACTGAGTCCCACTCACAAACCAGGAAAGAGCCAATTCAATTCAGGCCTCTATTAATACTAGCTGGAGTGGTACTGAGTCCCACTCACAAACCAGGAAAGAGCCAATTCAATTCAGGCCTCTATTAATACTAGCTGGAGTGGTACTGAGTCCCACTCTCAAACCAGGAAAGAGCCAATTCAATTCAGGCCTCTATTAATACTAGCTGGAGTGGTACTGAGTCCCACTCACAAACCAGGAAATAGCCAATTCAATCCAGACCTCTATTCATACCAGCTGGAGTGCGACTGAGTCCCACTCACGCACAAGGAAAGAGGCAATTCAATCCAGACATCTATAATACTAGCTGAAGTGCGACTGAGTCCCACTCACACAGCAGGAAAAGGACAGTTCATTCCAGGCCTCTATTAATACCAGTTGGAGTGGTACTGAGCCACACACACACACCAGAAAGAGCCAATTCAATCCAGGCCTCTATTAATACCAGCTGGAGTGGTACAGATCCCCACTCACACACCAGGAAAGTGCCAATTCAATCCTGACCTCTATTCATACCAGCTGGAGTGGTTCTGAGTCCCACTCACTCACCAGGAAAGAGCCAATTCAATCCAGACCCCTATTAATACCAGCTGGAGTGGTACTGAGTCCCACTCACTCCCCAGGAAAGAACCAATTCAATCCAGACCTCTATTAATACCAGCTGGAGTGGTACAGAGTCTCACGCACACACCAGGAAAGAGTCAATTCCATCCAGGCCCATATTAATACCAGCAGGATTGGTACTGAGCCCCACTCAGACACCAGAAAGAGCCAATACAATCCAGGCTGCTATCAATACCAGCTGGAGTTGTACTGAGCCCCACTCACTCACCAGGAAAGAGACAATTCAATGCAGGCCTCTATTAATAACATTTGGAGTGGTGCTGAGTCCCACTCAAACATCAGAGAAGAGACAGTTCATTCCATGACTCTTTTAACACCGGGTGTACTGGCACTGTGTCCCACTCACACACCAGGAAAGAGCCAATTCAATCCAAACCTCTGTTAATACCAGCTGGAGAGGTACTGAGTCTCACTCAAACACCATGAAAGAGCCAATTCAATCCAAACCTCTGTTAATACCAGCTGGAGAGGTACTGAGTCTCACTCAAACACCATGAAAGAGCCAATTCAATCCAAACCTCTTTTAATACCAGCTGGAGTGGTACTGAGCACCACTCACACTCCAGGAAAGAGCCAATTCAATCCAAGCATCTATTCATACCAGCTGGAGTGGTACTGAGTCCCACTCACACAACAGTAAAGCGCCAATTCATTGCAGGCCTCTATTAATAACATTTGGAGTGGTAATGAGTCCCACTCACACAGCTGAGAAGAGACAGTTCATTCCAGGACTCTATTAACCCCGGGTGATCTGGCACTGTGTCCCACTCACACACCAGGAAAGGGACAGTTCATTCCAAACATCAATTAATACCAGCTGGAGTGGTACTGAGCACCACTCACACAACAGAAGGAGCCAATTCATTCCAGGCCTCTATTAATACCAGCTGGAATGGTACTGATTCTCACGGACACACCAGGAAAGAGACAATTCCATCCAGACCTCTATTAATACCAGCAGGATGGTACTGAGCCCCCCTCAGGAACCAGCAGCAACCAATTCAATCCAGGCCGCTATTAATACCAGCTGGAGTGGTACTGAGTCCCACTCACACACCAAAAAGAGACAATTCCATCCAGACCTCTATTAATACCAGCAGGATGGTACTGAGCCCCCCTCAGGAACCAGCAGCAACCAATTCAATCCAGGCCGCTATTAATACCAGCTGGAGTGGTACTGAGTCCCACTCACACACCAAAAAGAGCCAATTCAATCCAGACCTCTTTTCATACCAGCTGGAGTGGTTCTGAGCCCCAATCACACACCCGGAATGAGCCAATTCAATGCAGGCCTCTATTAGTAACATTTGGAGTGGGACTGAATCCCACTCACACAGCAGAGAAGAGACAGTTCATTCCAGGACTCTATTAACTCCGGGTGATCTGGCACTGTGTCCCACTCACACACCAGGAAAGGGACAGTTCATTCCAAACATCAATCAATACCAGCTGGAGTGGTACTGAGCCGCCCCACTCACCCACCAGGAAAGAGCCAATTCAATCCAGACCTCTATTAATACCAGCTGGAGTGGTACTGAACCCCACTCACCCACCAGGAATGAGCCAATTCTACCCAGACCACTATTAATAACAGATGGGGTGGTACTGAGTCCCACTCACACACCAGGAATGAGCCAATTCAATACAGGCTTCTATTAATACCGGCTGGAGTGGTACTGAACCCCACTCACCCACCAGGAATGAGCCAATTCTACCCAGACCACTAATCGAATTTAGAATTAGAACATTACAGCGCAGTACAGGCCCTTCGGCCCTCGATGTTGCGCCGACCTGTGAAACCATCTGACCTACACTATTCCATTTTCATCCATATGTCTATCCAATGACCACTTAAATGCCCTAAACGTTGGCGAGTCTACTGCTGCTGCAGGCAGGGCGTTTCACGCCCCTACTACTCTCTGTGTAAAGAAACTACCTCTCACATCTGTCCTATATCTATCACCCCTCAACTTGAAGCTATGTCCCCTCGTGTTTTCCATCACCATCCGAGGAAAAAGACTCTCACTATCCACCCTATCTAACCCTCTGATTATCTTATATGTCTCTATTAAGTCACCTCTCCTCCTCCTTCTCTCCAACGAAAACAACCTCAAGTCCCTCAGCCTTTCCTCGTAAGACCTTCCCTCCATACCAGGCAACATCCTAGTAAATCTCCTCTGCACCCTTTCCATAGCTTCCACATACTTCCTATAATGCGGTGACCAGAACTGCACGCAATACTCAAGGTGCGGCCTCACCAGAGTTTTGTACAGCTGCATCATGACCTCGTGGCTCCGAAACTCGATCCCCCTACTAATAAAAGCTAACACACCATATGCCTTCTTAACAGCCCTATTAACCTGGGTAGCAACTTTCAGGGATTTATGTACCTGGACACCAAGATCTCTCTGTTCATCTACACTCCCAAGAATCTTCCCATTAGCCCAGTACTCTGCATTCCTGTTACTCCTTCCAAAGTGAATCACCTCACACTTTTCCGCATTAAACTCCATTTGCCATCTCTCAGTCCAGCACTGCAGCCTATCTATGTCCCTCTGTAACCTACAACATCCTTCGGCACTATCCACAACTCCACAGACCTTCGTGTCATCCGCAAATTTACTAACCCACCCTTCTACACCCTCTTCCAGGTCATTTATAAAAATGACAAACAGCAGTGGCCCCAAAACAGATCCTTGCGGTACACCACTAGTAACTAAACTCCAGGATGAACATTTGCCATCAACCACCACCCTCTGTCTTCTTTCAGCCAGCCAATTTCTGATCCAAAGCTCTAAATCACCTTCAACCCCATACCTCCGTATTTTCTGCAATAGCCTACCGTGGGGAACCTTATCAAACGCCTTACTGAAATCCATATACACCACATCCACGGCTTTACCCTCATCCACCTGTTTGGTCACCTTCTCGAAAAACTCAATAAGGTTTGTGAGGCACGACCTACCCTTCACAAAACCGTGCTGACTATCGCTAATGAGCTTATTCTTCTCCAGATGATTATAAATCCTGTCTCTTATAACCTTTTCCAACATTTTACCCACAACCGAAGTAAGGCTCACAGGTCTATAATTACCAGGGCTGTCTCTACTCCCCTTCTTGAACAAGGGGACAACATTTGCTATCCTCCAGTCTTCCAGCACTATTCCTGTCGACAATGACGACATAAAGATCAAGGACAAAGACTCTGCAATCTCCTCCCTAGCTTCCCTGAGAATCCTAGGATAAATCCCATCTGGCCCAGGGGACTTATCTATTTTCACACTTTCCAAAATTGATAACACCTCCTCCTTGTGAACCTCAATCCCATCTAGCCTAGTAGCCTGAATCTCAGTATTCTCCTCAACAACATTTTCATTCTCTACTGTAAATACTGACGCAAAATATTCATTTAACGCTTCCTCTATCTCCTCTGATTCCACACACAACTTCCCACTACTATCCTTGATTGGCCCTAATCTAACTCTAGTCATTCTTTTATTCCTGATATACCTATAGAAAGCCTTAAGGTTTTCCCTGATCCTATCCGCCAATGACTTCTCGTGTCCTCTCCTTGCTCTTCTTAGCTCTCCCTTTAGATCCTTCCTGGCTAGCTTGTAACTCTCAAGCGCCCTAACTGAGCCTTCACGTCTCATCCTAACATAAGCCTCCCTCTTCCTCTTGACAAGCGCTTCAACTTCTTTAGTAAACCACGGCTCCCTCGCTCGACAACTTCCTCCCTGCCTCACAGGTACATACTTATCAAGGACACACAGTAGCTGCTCCTTGAATAAGCTCCACATTTCGATTGTTCCCATCCCCTGCAGTTTCCTTCCCCATCCTACGCATCCTAAATCCTGCCTAATTGCATCATAATTTCCTTTCCCCCAGCTATAATTTTTGCCCTGCTGTATATACCTGTCCCTGCCCATCGCTAACGTAAACCTAACCGAATTGTGAACACTATCACCAAAGTGCTCACCTACATCTAAATCTAACACCTGGCCGGGTTCATTTCCCAGTACCAAATCCAATGTGGCATCGCCCCTGGTTGGCCTGTCTACATACTGTGTCAGAAAACCCTCCTGCACACACTGGACAAAAACTGACCCATCTAAAGTACTTAATAACAGCTGGAGTGGTACTGAGTCCCACTCACACACCAGGAAAGAGCCAATTCAATCCAGACTTGTGGCGAAGGGGAGTTGGAGTGAGGAGTGGAGAGTGGGGGAGGGCAGTGGGGGAGGGGAGTGGGGGATGGGAGAGGAGGGGAGTGGGGAGGGGAGTGGGGGAGCGAAGTGGGAAGAGGAGTGGAGAGGGGAGTGGAGGTGAGAGGGGAGGGGAGTGTGTGAGGGGTGAGGAATAGGGGAAATGGAAGTGGAGTGGGGGTGAGGAGGGGAGTGGAGGGGAGAGGTCGAGGTGAGTGGAGGAGGGGTGAGGGATAGGGGAGTGAAAAGTGGAGTGATGAAAGGAGTGGGGGAGGGGTGTACGGGAGTGGAGATTGGGGGACGAGAGTGGAGAGTGGGAAGTGGTGGAATTGAGTCGGGAGTGGGGAGTGGGGGAGGGGAGTGGAGAGGAGGCGTAGTGGGGAGGAGAGTGGAGGCAAGTGTGGGAAGGGAGGGGAGAGGAGGCGAGTGGGAGAGGGGAGGGGAGAGGAGGCGTGTTGGGGAGGGGAGGGGAGAGGAGGCGTAGTGGGGAGGAGAGTGGAGGCAAGTGTGGGAAGGGAGGGGAGAGGAGGCGAGTGGGAGAGGGGAGGTGAGAGGAGGCGTGTGGGGGAGGGGAGGGGAGAGGAGGCGTAGTGGGGGAGGAGAGAGGAGGCAAGTGTGGGAGGGGAGGGGAGAGGAGGCGAGTGGGAGAGGGGAGGGGAGAGGAGGCGTGTGGGGGAGGGGAGGGGAGAGGAGGCAAGTGGGGGAGGGGAGGGGAGAGTTGTGGAGTGGGGGAGGGGAGGGGAGAGTTGTGGAGTGGCAGGAGAGAGGGGGAGTGGGAGGTCTTTGGGGGAGGGGTGTGGGACATGCGGGAGGTCAGTTGGGAGTGGAAAAGTGGAGGAGGGGAGTGGGGAGGGGAGTGGGGGAGGGTAGTGGAGGTTGGGGGTAGGGGAAGGGAGGCAGAAGAGGAGTGGGGAGGTGCTGGGGAGTGTAGGAGGGGGTGTTGCGTGAGGGGGAAGGGGAGGGAAGGGTTGATGGGACTGGGGGAAAGGTGTGGGGGAAGGGATTGGGGATGGGGCGTGAGGGAGGGGGAGGGCAGAGCAGAAGGGGCACGGGGGAGGGAGAGTGGGGGAGGGTGAGTGGGATTGGGGGAGGGTAGTGGGGAGTGAGAGGGAGTGTGAGGGGAGAGGGTGGTGAGTGGGCGGTAAAGGGGACGGGAGAGAGGAGTAGGAACTGGAGTGGAGGATGCGAGTGAGGGAGGAGAGTGGGGAGTGTGGGAGGGGAGTGCAGGGGGTTGGGGAGGGGAGTAGGGGAGGGGACTGGGCAGGGGAGGGTGAGGGGAGCAGGGAGAGGAATGTGCAAGGTGGCAGTGAGAGTGGAGTGGGAAATGGGAGTGAGTTTGCAGTGTTGGTTAGGGGACGGAAGAGGGGTGTGGGGAAGGGAGGGGAGTTGGTAGGGCAGTGGAGAAGGGATGTGGGGAAGGGGACTCGTGGAGGGTAACGGGGTAGGTGGATGGAAGTCGGGGAGGCGAGTGGCGGAGGGAAATGGGGTTAGCCAATGAGGAGTAGGGTAGGTGAGTGGTGGAGGGGATTGGGGAGGGGGAGAAGGGGAGAGGGAAGGGAGTGGGAGAATAGAGTAGGGAAGGGGAGGGGGAAGGGCAGGGAGGGGGATGGGAGTGGTAGAGGGGGAGCAGGAAGGGAATAAGGGAGGGAAGTGGGGTGGGGTGCAGGGAACAGGGAGGGGAGTTGGGGAGTGGGGGTGCAAAGTTAGGGGAGTGGGGGAGGGTGAGTGGGGCAGGGGGAGGGTTGTGGGGAGGGAGAGGGGATGTGAGGGGGAGAGGGTGGTGAGTGAAAGGGTGTACGGGAGGGGAGAGAGGAGTGAGGAGTGGAGTGGCGGATGGGAGTGAGGCAGGAGAGTAGTGGAGTGGGGGAGGGAGTGGGGAATGGGGTCTTGGAGTGGGGGAGTGGAGTGAGGATGTGAGTGGAGGAGGGGGATGTGAGAAGTTAAGGGGAGTGATGCAGGGGAAGGGGAGTAGGGGAGAGGGGGAGTGGGGAGGGGTAGGGAATGGGAGACGGGAGTGAGTGTGCAGAGTGTGGTGGGGAGGGGGAGGGAGGGGAGTGGAGTGAGGAAAGGAGGGGAGTGGACAGGGCAGTGGAGAAGGGGACTCGCGGAGGGTAGTGGGGGAGGTGTGGGGTAGTGGGGGAGGGTAGTGGGTAAGGGTACTGGGGGAGGGTAGTGAAAGATGGGCATGGCGGAGAGGAGTGGGGGAGGCCGATGAGAAGTAGGGGGTGGGTGTTGTGGAAGGGATTGGGGAGGGGGTAAGGCGGAAGGGGGAAGGGGAGATGGAAGGGAGTGGGGGAATAGAGTGGGGAGGGAAGGGGAGGGGCGGGGAGGGGGATGGGAGTGATAGAGGGGGAGCAGGAAGGGAATAAAGGAGGGCAGTGGGATGGAGTGCAGGGAACAGGGAGGGGAGTTAGGGGAGTGGGGGAGAGTGAGTGGGGCAGAGGGAGGGTTGTGGGGAGGGAGAGGGGATGTGAGGGGGAGAGAGAGGGTATGTGAGGGGGAGAGTGTGGTAAGTGAAGGGGTGTAGTGAGGTTAGAGAGGAGTGGGGAGTGTAGTGGTGGATGGGAGCGAGCGAGGAAAGTGGTGGAGAGGGGGATGGGTGGGGAATGGGGGCTTGGAGTGGGGGAGGTGGAGGGGGAAGGGGAGTTTGGGAATGGAGTGGGGAGGGGGATGTGGGACGGGAAGGGCAGGGGAGGGGAGAGTGGAAGGGGAGGGGGAGTAGGGGAGTGGGGAGGGGGAGGGAAGTGGGAGATGCAGGTGAGTGTGCAGCGTGTGGTGCGGGAGGGGAGAGGGGAGTGGTGTGGGGAAAGGAGGCGAGTGGACAGGGCAGTGGGGAAGGGGACTCGAGGAGGGTAGTGGGGGAGGTGTAGGGTAGTGGGGGAGGGCAGTGAAAGATGGGAGTGGCGGAGGGGAGTGGCGGAAGCCGATGAGAAGTAGGGGGTGGGTGTTGTGTAGGGGATTGGGGAGGGGGAAGGGGAGAGGGAAGGGAGTGGGGAATAGAGTGGGCATGTTGAGGGGGAAGGGCGTGGTGGTGGGGGGTGGGGGACGGGGAGGGGAAGGGAATGGGGAGGGTAGTGGGGGAGGGGGAGGGGAGTGGAGAGGGGAGTCTGGGAGGGGAGTTGAGGGGGAGGGGGTGTTGGGGAGGAGAGTGGAGGGGTAAGTGGGAGGTTGTTCGGGAGGAGAGGGGAGGGGGTAGGTGATGGGGTATTGGGGAGGAGAGGGGACAGGGACTGGGGGTGGGGAAAGGGAATGGGGAGGGGAGTGGGGGAGGGGAGTGGAGAGGGCAATGGGAGAGGGGAGGTGGAGGTGAGTGAGGAGGATGAGGGGAGTGAATGTGTGAATTGGGGAAGTGGAAAGGGGGAGGGGAGTCATGAGGGGCGTGGGGAAGGGAGGGAAGTGGTGAGATAGGTGTTGAAGGGGGTGAGGGAGGGAAGTGGGGGATGGGAGTGGGGGAGTGGAGTGGGAGAGGGTGTGTGGTCTTGGGGGAGTGTGAGTGGTATTGGGGGAGGGTGCGTGGGATTGGGGGAAGGTGAGTGGGATTGGGGGGAGTGGAGTGGGATTGGGGGAGGGTGAGTGGAATTGGGAGAGGGTGGTGGGGAGTGGCGTGGAGGATGTGAGTGAGGGAGTAGGGGATGTGGCAGGGGGTGGGGGATGGAGATGTGGCAAGGATATTAGGAAGGGAGTGAGAGAGCAAAGATGGGAGAGATGGAGAGGAGTGGGGGAGCGCAGAGTTGGGGGTTAGGGGAGGGGATTGGGGAGGGGAGCGGGGGAGGGGTTGAGGTGTTGGGCAGGAGAGGAGGGTGAGAAGGGGAGTGTGGGAGGGGTTGGGGTAGGGATGTGGCAAGTCGGGGAGGAGTGGTGGGATTGGCAGAAGAGTGGGGGAGGGGAGTGGGGGAGGGGAGTGGGAGAGGTGTGTTGGGGAGGGGAGTTGGGGAGGGGCGTGAGGGAGGGGTTGGGGGGGTAAGGGTTGGGGAGGGAGGGGAGTGAGGGAGGGGAGTGGGGAGAGGAGTGAGGGAGGGGTCGGAGAGGGAAGGGAGTGGGGGAATGGAGTGGGGAAGAGGAGGGGGGTTCGGGGGGTGGGGGAGGGGAGCGGGAGTGGATTGGGGTGGGGAGGGTTCTGCTGGGGGGGGGTGCGGGAGAGGAGTGGGTGAGGTGAGGGAGTGGGGGAGGGGAATGGGAGACGGCACTGGGTGAGAGAAGTGGGAGTTAGGGAGGGACTAGGAAAGGGGAATGGGGGAAGGCGAGTGGGAAAATTGGAGTGAGTGTGTGAGGTGGGGTAGGGGAAAGGAGGGGAGTTGGGAAGGGGTGGGGGAGGGAAGGGCGGTGGGAGATGTGGGAGAGGAAGCGGAGTGGAGTAGGGGGCTGTGAGGGGAGGGAGATGTGAGAGGTGAAGGGAGTTGCGGAGGGGAGGGCAATGGGGGCAGCGGGTGTGGAGGAGGAAAGTGGGGGAGGGGATTGAGGGATGGGAGATGAGTGGGAAGATGAGTGGGGAGGGAAATGGGGGAGGGGAGTGGGCGAGTGGAGGGGTGGGGAGAGGATGGGGAGAGGAGTGGGGGAGAGGAGTGAGGGAGAGAAGTGGGGAGAGGAGGGGTGGGGAGTGGAAGGGGAGAGGAATGGGGAGGGGACGGGTAAGGGAGTGAGTGAATGGAGTGGGTGGGATAGTAAATTGGGTTAAGGAGGGGGAAGAGAGTGGGGGAGAGATGTTGGAGAGGGTGAGTGCGGAGGGCAGTGGACTGAGGAGGGGAATGTACGAGGGCAGTGGAGGAGGGGCGTGGGGGAAGTGAGAGTGGGGAGGGAAATGGGAGGGGAGTGGGGGGTGGGGTAGGTGAGTGGGGGAGAGGAGTGGGGGAGGGGAGCTCTTGGGGGAGGGGAGAGGCTGGGGGAGCGGTTTGAGGAAGGGGAGTGGGGGAGGGGAGTAGGGAGGAGTGGGGGAGGGGAGTGGGGGCGGAGTGGGGGAGGGGAGTGCGGGGAGGGGACTGGGGACAGGAGTGAGGGGAGGGGTTGGGGAGGGAGGGAAGAGGGGGAATAGAGTGGGCAGAGGGACGTTAGGGGAGTGCAGCACGGAGTTAGCAGAGTGGGTGAGGGGATTTGGAGTTGGGAGTGGGAGGAGTGGGGGAGGAGTGCGGGGGTAGTGGGGGAGGGTTGGAGGAGGGAAGTGTGGGAGGAGTGGGGGAGAAGTGGGGGAGGGGTGGGCGAAGGGAGTGGGGGGAGGGGTTTGGGGACAGGTGTGAGAGGAGGGGTTTGGGGACAGGTGTGAGAGGAGGGGTTGGGGAGTGAGGGGAGTGGAGTGGGGAGAGGGTAGTTAGGGGAATGGAGGAGGGGATTTGCAGTTGGGAGTGTGAGGGGAGTGGAGGGTAGGGGGTGGGGAGGCATGTGGGGAAGGGGCAGGGATGTGGGGAGGGAGAGGTGGAATGAGGATGTAGGGGAACGAGAGTGGGTTAGGGTTAGGGTGAGTGCGGGACGGGAGTGGGGGAGGGGAGTGTGGGGAGAGTTGGGGAGGGCAGAGTGGGAGGGGAGGGGGAGGGGAGTGGGGGGCGGTAGTGGAGCATGGGAGTGGGGAGTGGAGTGGGGTGGAGGAGGACGGGAGTCGGGGAGGGGTGTTTGGAAGTGGAGCGGGGTAATGGTAGGGGAGGGAGAGAAGTGGGAGATGGGAGGAAGTGGAGTGGGGAGGGGAGGGAGGGGATTGGGGGAGGGGGACAGGAGAGCGGGGGTGAGGTGGGGTTGGGAGGGTCGTGAGGGAGGGGATTTGGTGCAGTGTGTTGGGGGGAGGTAGAAGGGCAGGGGTATGGGCGAGGGGAGCGGGGGAGGGGCGGGGGTGAAGGTGAGTCGGCAGAGGAGTTGGGAGGGGTGTTTGGCAGGGGAGGTGGAGGTGTGGGGAGTGGGGAAGGGGAGTGGGGAAGGGGAGTGGGGGACGAGGGACGGGAGAGAAGGGAGTGGGGGAGGGGAGTTGACCGAGTGGGGTGGGTAGTGGCGGAGGGTAGTGGAGCAAGGTAGTGGGGGAGAGGGTTTTGAGGGTAGGGCAGATGGAGGGGAGTGGCGGATGGGTGTGTGTGAGAGGGAGTGTGGGAGTGGAAGTGGGGGATGTGAGAGGGAGGGCAGTGTGGAGGGAGACCAGGTCTGAGGGGGAGAGGTTGCGAACAAGGGGTGTAGGGGAGCGAAGTGAGGAGTGGGGGACTGGAGTGGACGATAGGAGTGAGAGAGGGGAGTGGGATGTGGGAGGGGAAAGGGGAGTGGGGACCGGGGACGAGTGGGGGAGGGGTGCGTTGAGGGGAATGGCAGAATGAGAGGGGAGGTGAGTGGGGAATGCGGAAGTAGAGTGGAGGATGGGGAGTGGGGAAATAGGAGAGTAGAAGGGGAGGGTGTGTAATGGTGAGGGGGAGGGGAGTGTTAGGGGAAGGGGAGTGAGAGGGGAGGGAGAGGGTAGTGTGGAAGGAAGTTGGGGAGGGGAGTGGGGGATGGGGAGGGGGAGTGTGGCTGAGAGTGGGGAGGGGAGTTTGAGAGGAGAGTGGGGGAGGGCAATGGTCAGAAAGGAGGGGGAAAGTGGGAGGAGGAGTGTGGAAGAAGGAGATAGTGCGAGATTGGCGGAGGGGAGAGTGGAAGGGAATGGGGGAAGGGAGTGGGGGAGAGGGTAGGGGAATGAAGAGGGGGCGGGAGGGGGAGGGGAATGAAGAGGGGGAGGGAGGGAAATGTGGGGGGAATGAAGAGGGGGAGGGAGGGGAAGGTGGAGGGGAAATAAGAGGGGGAGGGAGGGGGTGGTGGAGGGGAATGAAGAGGGCAGGGGAGGTGGAGGGGAATAAGGGGGCGGGAGGGGGTGGTGGAAGGGAATGCAGAGGGGCAGGGGGGTGGAGGGCAATGAAGAGGGGGAGGGAGGGGGAGGTGGAGGAGAATGAAGAGGGGGAGGGAGGGGGAGGTGGAGGAAAATGAAGAGGGGGAGGGAGGGGGAGGTGGAGGGGGATGAAGAGGGGGAGGGAGGGTGTGGTGGAGGGGAATGAAGAGAGGGAGGGAGGGGTGGTGGAGGGGAATGAAGAGGGTGAGGGAGGGGTTGGTGGAGGAGAAAGAAGAGGGGGAGGGAGGGGGTGGTGGAGGAGAATGAAGAGGGGGAGGGAGGGGCAGGTGGAGGGGAATGAAGAGAGGGAGGGAGGGGTGGTGGAGGGGAATGAAGAGGGGGAGGGAGGGGGTGGTGGAGGAGAATGAAGAGGGGGAGGGAGGGGCAGGTGGCGGGGAATGAAGAGGGAGAGGGAGGTGGAGGGGAATGAAGAGGGGAGGGAGGGGGTGGTGGAGGGGAATGAAGAGGGGGAGGGAGGGGAGGTGGAGAGGAATGGAGGGAGGGGGAGTTGGAATGGAATGAATAGGGGGTGTGAGGGGGTGGTGGAAGGGAATGGAGAGGGGGAGGGAGGGTGTGGTGGAGGGAAATGAAGAGAGGGAGGGAGGGGTGGTGGGGGGAATGAAGAGGGGGAGGGAGGGGTTGGTGGAGGAGAATGAAGAGGGGGAGGGAGGGGGAAGTGCAGGGGAATGAAGAGAGGGAGGGAGGGGTTGGTGGAGGAGAATGAAGAGGGGGAGGGAGGGGGTACGGAGGAGAAAGAAGAGGGTGTGGGAGGGGGTGATGGATGATAATGAAGAGGTGGAGGGAGGGGGTGGTGGAGGGTAATGAAGTGGGGGAGGGAGGGGGAGGTGGAGGTGAATGAAGAGGTGGAGGGAGGGGGTGGTGGAGGGTAATGAAGAGGGGGAGGGAGGGGGAGGTGGAGGGGAATGAAGAGGGGGAGGGAGGGGATGGTGGTGGGTAATGAAGAGGAGGAGGGTGGGGGAGGTAGATGGGAATGATGAGGGGGAGGGAGGGGGAGGTGGAGGGGAATGAAGAGGGGGAGGGAGGGGGTGGTGGAGGGGAATGAAGAGGGGGAGGGAGGGGTTGGAGGAATTGAATGAGGTTGGGGCCGGAGGGGCTGTTGGAGGGGATGAAGATGGGGGAGGGGGTGGTGGATGGGAATGAAGAGGGGCAGGGAGCGGGAGGTGGGCATTGAAGAGGGGGAGGGAGCGGGAGGTGGGCAATGAAGAGGGGGAGGGAGGGGGTGGTGGGGAATGAATAAGTGGAGTGAGGGGGTGGTGGAGGGGAATGAAGAGGGGGAGGGAGGGGGAGGTGGGGAATGAAGAGCGGGAGGGAGGGTGTGGTGGGGAATGAAGAGGGGGAGGGAAGATGTGGTGGAGGGGAATGAAGAGGGGGAGGGAAGATGTGGTGGAGGGGAATGAAGAGGGGGAGGGAGGGTTTGGAGGATGGGCATGAAGATGGGGAGGGAGGGGCTGGTGGATGGGAATGAAGATGGGGCGAGGGAGGGGGTGATGGAGGTGAATGAACATGGGGTTGGAGGGGTAGGTGGATGCGAATGAAGTGGGGGAGGGAGGGGGTGGTGGATGGGAATAAAGATGCGGAGGGAGGGGGTGGTGGAGGGGAATGAAGAGTGGGAGGGAGGGGGAGGTGGAGGGGAATGAAGAGGGGGAGGGAGGGGGTGGTGGAGTGGAATGGAGAGGGTGAGGGAGGGGGTGGTGGAGTGTGGTAGCGGAGTGGGTGATGGGTTTGGGGTAGGGGGGTGGGGTAGGGGTGTGGGGTAGGGGCATTGTGGAGCGGAGTGTGGTCTGGGAAGTGGGGGAGGGTAGTGGGGGATGGCAGTGTGGGGTGGGAGTGTGGTAGAGACGGGCAGTGAGGACGTGAATGTAAGCGGAGTGGGGTAGGGGTGTGGGAGAGGGGAGTGGGGGAGTGGGGTAGGTTAGTGTGAGAGGGGAGTTGGGGAGTGGGGGAGGGGAATGGGGAGGCGAAGAGGGAGGGCAGCGGGGGAGGGTAGTGGGTGAGGGGAGTGGGGGAGGGGAGTGGGGGTGGGTTTGAGGGAGGGGAATTGTGGAAGGGGGTTGTCGAGGGGGTGGGGTAGGGGAGTGGGGTATGGGAGTTGTTGAGGGGACTGGGGGAGATGAGTTAGGGTGCGATGTTGGGGAGCGGAGTTGGGGAGGGGAGTTAGGGAGGGGAGTTGGGGAGGGGAGTGGGGAAGGGGAGTGAGGTAGGGGAGTGGGGTAGGGGAGTGGGGTAGGGGAGTGGGGTAGGGGAGTGAGGTAGGGGAGTGAGGTAGGGGAGTGCGGTAGGGGAGTGAGGTAGGGGAATGTAGGAGGGCAGTTGGGGAGGGGAGTGGGGGAGAGGAGTGGGGGAGGGGTGTTGGTAAAGTGTGTGGGTTAGGGGAGTGGGGGAGGGGATTGAGGTAGGGTTATGGGGAGGGGATTGAGGTAGTGGATTGGGGGAGGGGAGTGGGGGAGGGGAGTGGGGTGGGGTAGTGGGGTAGGGGAGTGGTGGAGTGGGGTGGGGTAGTGTGGTAGTGGAGTGGTGGAGTGGAGTGGGGTGGGGTAGTGGGGTGGGGTAGTGGGTTAGGAGAGTGGAGATGGGGTGTGGGGGTGCAGAGTGGTGTCAGGGAGAGTGGTAGGGGTGGGCTCTAAGGAGGTGGAGGGAAGTGGAGTGGGTTGGGAGTTGGGGAGGGGAGTTGGAGAGGGAAGTGGGGTAGGGGAGTGGGGTGGGGAGTGATGTAGGGGAGTGGGGGAGGGGAGTGGGGGAGGGAAGTGGGGTGTTGGAGTGGCTGAGGGGAGTGGCGGATGGGAGTGGATGAGGGGAGTCGGGGAGGGGAGGGCAGTGAGGAGGTGGAGGAAAGGGGAGTGAGGCAGGGCAGTGGGGTTGGGGAGAGCAGTGAGGATTTGGCGGGAAGGGGAGTGGGGAGGGTAATGGGGAGGGGAGTGGAGGAAGGGTGTGTGATAGGTCAGTGGAGTAGGGGAGTGGGGTAGGGGTGTGGGGTAGGGGTGTGTGGTAGGCGAGTGGGGTAGGGGAGTGGGGGTGGGGAATGGGGGAGGGCAGTGGGGGAGGGCAGTGAGGTAGATGTATGGGAGAGGGGATAGAGGGAGTGGAATGGGGGAAGGGATTGGGGGAAGGGAGTGGGGTAGGGTCGTGGGGGCGGTAACTGGTGGAGTGGAGTGAGGTAGGGCAGTTTGAGACGGGAGTGGAGTGGGGGTGTGGGGTAGGGGAGGGCAGTGAGCAGGTGGAGGGAAGGGGAGTGACGTGGGGAGTGAGAGAGGCAGTGGCGTAGGGGAGCTGGGTAGGGGAGGGCAGTGAGGAAGAGAATGAAGGGGAGTGGAGGAGGGAAGTGAGTTAGGGGAGTGGGGTAGGGGAGTGGGAAAGTGCAGTGGGAAAGGGGAGTGGGTAGGGGAGCGCAGTGAGGAGGTGGAGAGAAGGGGAGTGGGGGAGGGTATAGGGGTCGGAGTGTTGGGAAGCGGAGTTGGGTAGGGGTGTGGGTTACGGGTGTGGTGTCAGGGAGTGGGGTAGGGGAGTGTAGTAGCAGAGTGGGGTAGGGTCGTAGGGGAGCGAGTGGGGTCGGGGTGTGGGGGAGGCATGTGGGGTCGTGGAGTGGGGTAGGGGAGTTGTGGAGGGGAGTGCTGAAGGGGAGTGGGGGAGTGGAGCAGGGTAGGGAAGTGGGGTAGGGGAGTGGGGAAGGGTAGTGGGGGATGGGAGTGTGGCAGGGGAGGGCAGCGAAGAGGTGCTGGGAAGCGAAGAGGTGGACGGGAGTGGGGGGAGGGGAGTGGGTGAGGGGGTGGGGTATGGAAGTGGGGCAGGGGAATGGGGAAGGGGAGTCGGGTAGTGGAGTTGGGTAGGGGATTGATTTAGGGGATTGGGGCAGGGGAGCGCAGTGAGGAGGTGGAGGGAAGGGGAGTGGGGGAGTAGAGTGGGGGAGGCGTCTGGGGTAGGGGAGTTGGGTAGTGGAGGGAAGAGAGGAGGTATGGGAAGGGGAGAGGGGGAGGGGTGTGGGGTTGGAGAGTTGGGGTGCGGAGTGGGGTCGGGGAGTGGTATCGGGGATTGGGGTGGGGGAGTGGGGGAGCAGAGTGGCGGAGGGGAGTGTGGTATGGGCGTGGTAACGGGGGTTGATAAGGGAGTCGGGTAGGGGAGTTGTGAAGGGGAGTGCGGTAGGTGAGTGAGGGAGCGTGGTGGGGGATAGGTGTGTGGTAGGGGAGGGAAGTGAGGAGGTGCAGGGAATCGGAGTGGTGGACGGGTGGGGAGTGGGGGAGGGGGTGGGGTAGGGGAGTGGGGGAGGAGAGTGGGGGAGGCGAGTGGGGGAGGCGAGTGGGGGAGGCGAGTGTGGGGAGGGGAGTGGGGGAGGGGAGTGCGGTAGGGGTTTTGGCGTAGGGGATTTGGGGAAGGGAGTGCGGGAGGGGAGTGGGGGAGGGGAGTGCGGGAGGGGAGTGGGGGAGGGGAGTGGGGAGGGGAGTGGGGAGGGGTGTGGGGGAGGTTAGTGTGATGGGGAGTGGGGGAGGGGAGTGGGGGAGGGGAGTGGGGGAGGGGAGTGGGGGAGGGGAGTGGGGGAGGGGAGTGGGGGAGGGGAGTGAGGAAGGGGAGTTGAGGAGGGGAGTGGGGGAGAGGGGTGGAGTAGGGCAGTGGGGTATGGGATTAGGTGAGGGGAGCGGGCGAGGAGAACTGGGGAGGGGGGTGGGGTAGGGGTGTGGGTAGCGGAGTGGGGGAGGGGAGTTGAGGCAGGGAGTGAGGTGAGGAGTGGGGGAGGGGTGTTGTGGTGGAGGGGAGTGGTGGAGGGGTGGGGGAGGGGAGTGGGGGAGGGGATTGGGGGAGGGGATTGGGGGAGGGGAGTGGGAACCTGGGAGTGGGGGAGGGGAGTGGGGGAGGGGAGTGGGGGAGGGGAGTGGGGGAGGGGAGTGGGGGAGGGTTGTGGGGGGGGAATGGGGAATGGGAGTTGGGAGGGGAGTGGGGGAGGGGAGTGGGGGAGGGGTGTGGGGGAGGGGAGTGGGGAGGGGAGTGGGGAGGGGAGTGGGGAGGGGAGTGGGGAGAGGCGTGATGCAGGGGAGTTGAGGAGGGGAGTTGAGGCAGGGGAGTTGATGCGGGGAGAGGAGTGTGGGAGAGGAGTGGGGAGAGGAGTGGGGGAGAGGAGTGGGGTAGAGGAGTGGGGGACGGCGTGGGGGACGGGCGTGGGGGAGTGGGGTCGGGTTGTGTGTTCGGGGAGTGGGGTCGGGGTGTGGGGTCCGGGTGTGGGATCGGGGAGTGAGGTCGGCCAGTGGGGACGGGGAGTGGGGTCGGGGAGTGGGGTCGGGGAGTGGGGTCGGGGAGTGGGGTCGGGGAGTGGTGTCGGGGAGTGAGGGAGGGGAGCGCAGTGAGGAGGTGGAGGGAAGGGGAGTGGGGGAGTGGAGTGGGAGAGGTGTCTGGGGTAGGGGAGTTGGGTAGTGGAGGGCAGTGAGGAGGTGGAGGGAAGGGGAGCGGGGAGGAGTGTGTGGTAGGAGAGTTGGGGAGTGGAGTGGGGTAGGGGAGTGAGGTAGGGGAGTGGGGTAGGGGAGTGGGGTAGGGGTGTTGTGCCGGGGAGTTTGGTAGGGGAGTGGGAGAGCGGAGTGGGGGAGCAGAGTTGGTGAGGGGAGTGTGGTAGGGGAGTGTGGTAGGGGAGTGTGGTAGGGGAGTGTGGTGACGTGGGTTTGGGTAGGGGAGTCGGGTAGGGGAGTTGTGGAGGGTTGTTGTGCAGGGGAGAGCAGTAGGCGAGTGGGGGAGGGGATTTGGGGTCGGGGATTTGGGGTGGGGGATTTGAGGTTGGGGATTTGGGGGAGGGGAGTGGGGAGGGGAGTGGGGGAGGGGAGTGGGGGAGGGGAGTGGCGGAGGTGAGTGTGGGAGAGGAGTGGGGGAGTGGAGTGGGATAGGGAAGTTGGCTAGCTGAGTGAGGGAGCGTAGTGGGGGATAGGTGTGTGGTAGGGGTGGGCAGTGAGGTGGTGCAGGGAATCGGAGTGGTGGACGGGAGGGGAGTGGGGGAGGGGGTGGGGGCGGGGAGTATGGGAGGAGGGTTGGGGAGGGTAGAGGGTTAGGGCAGTGAGGGAGGGGAGTGGGGGTGGGGAGTGAGGGAGGGGAGTGGGGGAGGGGAGTGAGGAAGGGGAGTTGAGGAGGGGAGTGGGGGAGAGGGGTGGAGTAGGGCAGTGGGGTATGGGATTAGGTGAGGGGAGCGGGCGAGGAGAACTGGGGAGGGGGTGGGGTAGGGGTGTGGGTAGCGGAGTGGGGGAGGGGAGTTGAGGCAGGGAGTGAGGTGAAGAGTGGGGGAGGGGTGTTGTGGTGGAGGGGAGTGGTGGAGGGGTGGGGGAGGGGAGTGGGGGAGGGGATTGGGGGAGGGGATTGGGGGAGGGGAGTGGGAACCTGGGAGTGGGGGAGGGGAGTGGGGGAGGGGAGTGGGGGGGGGATGGGGAATGGGAGTTGGGAGGGGAGTGGGAGAGGGGAGTGGGGGCGGGGAGTATGGGAGGAGGGTTGGGGAGGGTAGAGGGTTAGGGCAGTGAGGGTGGGGAGTGGGGGTGGGGAGTGAGGGAGGGGAGTGGGGGAGGGGAGTGAGGAAGGGGAGTTGAGGAGGGGAGTGGGGGAGAGGGGTGGAGTAGGGCAGTGGGGTATGGGATTAGGTGAGGGGAGCGGGCGAGGAGAACTGGGGAGGGGGTGGGGTAGGGGTGTGGGTAGCGGAGTGGGGGAGGGGAGTTGAGGCAGGGAGTGAGGTGAGGAGTGGGGGAGGGTTTGTTGTGGTGGAGGGGAGTGGTGGAGGGGTGGGGGAGGGGAGTGGGAACCTGGGAGTGGGGGAGGGGAGTGGGGGAGGGGAGTGGGGGAGGGGAGTGGGGGAGGGTTGTGGGGGGGGAATGGGGAATGGAGTTGGGAGGGGAGTGAGGAAGGGGAGTTGAGGAGGGGAGTGGGGGAGAGGGGTGGAGTTGGGCAGTGGGGTATGGGATTAGGTGAGGGGAGCGGGCGAGGAGAACTGGGGAGGGGGGTGGGGTAGGGGTGTGGGTAGCAGAGTGGGGGAGGGGAGTTGAGGCAGGGAGGGAGGTGAGGAGTGGGGGAGGGATGTTGTGGTGGAGGGGAGTGGTGGAGGGGTGGGGGAGGGGAGTGGGGGAGGGGATTGGGGGAGGGGAGTGGGAACCTGGGAGTGGGGGAGGGGAGTGGGGGAGGGGATTTGGGGGAGGGGATTTGGGGGAAGGGATTTGGGGTAGGGGACCTGGGGTAGGGGAGTGGGGGAGGACTTTGGGGAGGAGTGTGGGGAGGAGTGTGAGGGAGGTTAGTGTGGGAGGTTAGTGTGGGAGGGGAGTGGGGGAGGGGATTGGGGAGGGGAGTGGGGGAGGGGAGTTGGGGAGGGTAGTGGGTTAGGGAAATGGGGGAGGGTAGTGGGTTAGGGGAGTGAGGGAGGGGAGTAGGGGAGGGGAGTTAGGGAGGGGAGTTGAGGAGGGGTGTGAGGGAGTGGAGTGGAGTAGGGGAGTGGTGTAGGGGAGTGGAGTAGGGGAGTGGGGCAGGGGAGTGGGGTAGGGGAGTGCGGTAGGGGAGTGGATGAGGGGAGTGGGGGAGGAGAGTGGGGGAGGAGAGTGGGGGAGGGGAGAGGGGGAGGGGAGTGGGGTAGGGGAGTGGGGGAGGGGAGTGGGGGAGGGGAGTGGAGGATGGGAGTGCGGTAGGGGAATTGGGGCAGGGGATTTGGGAGAGGGGAGTGTGGTAGGGGATTTGGTGTAGGGTATTTGGGGGAGGGGAGTGGGGGATGGGATTAGGGGGAGGGGAGTGAGGGAGGGGAGTGGGGGAGGGGAGTGGGGGAGAGGAGTGGGGGAGGGGTGTTGCTGAGAGGAGTGGGGGATGAGAGTGGGGTAGAGGAGTGGGGGAGGGGATTATTGGAGGGGCATGGGGGTGGGGAGTGGGGTTGGGGTGTGGGGGTGGGGAGTGGGGTCGGGTGAGTGGGGTCGGGTGAGTGGTGTCGGGTGAGTTGTGTCGGGTGAGTTGTGTCGGGTGAGTGGGGTCGGGTGAGTGGGGTCGGGTGAGTGGGGTCCGGTGTGTGGGGTCTGGTGAGTGGGGTCGGGTGAGTGGGGTCGGGTGAGTGGGGTCGGGGTGTGGGGTCGGGGAGTGAGGTCGGGGAGTGGGGTCAGGGAGTGGGATAGGGGAGTGGGGGAGGTGAGTGTGGTAGGGGTGTGGTGACGGGGAGTTGGGTAGGTGAGTCGGGTAGGGGAGTTGTGGAGGGGAGTGCGGTATGCAAGTGGATTGGGGGAGGGGATTTGGGGTAGGGGATTTGGGGTAGGGGATTTGGGGTAGGGGATGTGGGGGAGGGGTGTGGGGGAGGGGTGTGGGGGAGGGGAGTGGGTGAGGGTAGTGGGGGAGGGTAGTGGGGGAGGAATGTGGGGAGGTTAGTGTGGGGGAGGTTAGTGGGGGAGGGGAGTGGTGGAGGGGAGTGGGGGAGGGGTGTGGGGGAGGGGAGTGGGTGAGGGTAGTGGGGGAGGGTAGTGGGGGAGGAATGTGGGGAGGTTAGTGTGGGGGAGGTTAGTGGGGGAGGGGAGTCGGGTAGGGGAGTTGTGGAGGGGAGTGCAGTATACGAGTGGAGTGGGGGAGGGGAATTGGGGGAGGGGATTTGTGGGAGGGCATTTGGGGGTAGGGATTTGGGGTCGGGGATTTGGTGGATGGGATTTGTGATAGGGGATTTGGGGTAGGGGACTGGGGGAGGACTGTGGGGAGGAGTGTGGGGAGGAGTGTGGGGAGGAGTGTGTAGGAGGGGAGTGTGGGAGGGGAGTGGGGGAGAGGAGTGGGGAGGGGTGTTGCGGAGAGGAGAGGGGAGGAGAGTGGGGTAGAGGAGTGTAGTAGGTGAGTGTGGTCGGGGAGTGTGGTAGGGAAGTGGTGACGGAGGGTTGGGTTTGGGAGTCGGGTAAGGGAGTTGTGGAGGGGTTTGTGGAGGGGAGAGCAGTAGGCGAGTGGGGGAGGGGATTTGGGGTATGGGATTTGGGGGAGGGGATTTGGGGAGGGGAGTGGGGGAGGGGAGTGGGGGAGGGGAGTGGGGGAGGGGAGAGGGGGTGTGGAGTGGGGGAGTGTAGAGGGGGTGTGGAGTGGGGGAGTGGTTTGGGGAGGGGAGATGGGGAGGGGAGTGTGGGAGGGGAATTGGGGAGGGGTGTTTCGGAGAGGAGAGGTGAGGAGAGTGGGTTAGAGGAGAGGTGGGGAGAGAGGGGTAGAGGAGTGGGGGAGGGGATTAGGAGAGGGGATTAGGGGAGGGGCATGGTCGTGGGGAGTGGGGTAGGGTGAGTGGGGTCGGGTGAGTGGTGTCGGGTGAGTGGGGTCGGGTGAGTGAGGTCGGGTGAGTGGGGTCGGGGAGTGGGGTCGGGGAGTGGGGTCGGGGAGTGGGGTCGGGGAGTGGGGTCGGGGAGTGGGGTCGGGGAGTGGGGACGGGGAGTGGGGACGGGGAGTGGGGACGGGAAGTGGGGTCGGGGAGTGGGGTCGGGGAGTGGGGGAGGGGAGTGGGGGAGGGGAGTGGGGGAGGGGAGTGGGGGAGGGGAGTGTGGTAGGGGTGTGGTGACGGGGGGTTGGGTAGGGGAGTCGGGTAGGGGAGTTGTGGAGGGGATTGGGGGAGGGGATTTGGGGTAGGAGATTTGGGGTAGGGGAATTGGGGTTCGGAATGTGGGGTACGGAATTTGGGGTACGGAATTTGGGGTACGGAATTTGGGGTAGGGGAGTGGGGGAGGGGAGTGGGGGAGGAGTGTGCGGAGGAGTGTGGGGAGGAGTGTGGAGGAGTTTAGTGTGGGAGGGGAGAGGGGGAGGGGAGTGGGGGAGGGGAGTGTGGTAGGGGGTGTGGTGACGGACGGTTGCGTAGGGGAGTCGGGTAGGGGAGTTGTGGAGGGGAGTGCGGTATGCGGGTGGAGTGGGGGAGGGTATTTGGGGGAGGGGATTTGGGGTAGAGGATTTGGGGTACGGGATTTGGGGGAGGGGAGTGGGGGAGGGGAGTGGGGGAGGGGAGTGGGGGAGGAGTGTGGGGAGGAGTGTGGGGAGGAGTGTGGTGGAGGTTAGTGTGGGAGGTTAGTGTGGGAGGGGAGTGGGGGAGGGGAGTGGGGGAGGGGAGTTGGGGCGGGGAGTTGGGGCGGGGAGTTGGGGAGGGTAGTGGATTAGGGAAATGGGGGAGGGTAGTGGGTTAGGGGAGGGAGGGAGGGGAGCTGGGGAGGGGTGGTAGGGAGGGGAGTTAGGGAGGGGAGTTGAGGAGGGGTGTGGGGGAGTGGAGTGGAGTATGGGAGTGGAGTGTAGAGTGGAGTCGGGGAGTGGAGTAGGGGAGTGGGGGAGGGGAGTGGGGTAGGGGAGTGGGGTAGGAGAGTGGGGGAGGGGAGTGTGGTAGGGGGTGTGGTGACGGGGGGTTGGGTAGGGGCGTCGGGTAGGGGAGTTGTGGAGGGGAGTGCGGTATGCGGGTGGAGTGGGGGAGGGTATTTGTGGGAGGGGATTTGGGGGAGGGGATTTGGGGGAAGGGATTTGGGGTTGGGGAACTGGGGTAGGGGCGTGGGGGAGGACTTTGGGGAGGAGTGTGGGTAGGAGTGTGGGTAGGAGTGTGGGGAGGAGTGTGGGGGAGGTTAGTGTGGGGGAGGTTAGTGTGGGGGAGGTTAGTGTGGGAGGTCAGTGTGGGAGGGTAGTGGGGGAGGGGAGTGGGGGAGGGGAGTTGGGGAGGGTAGTGGGTTAGGGAAATGGGGGAGGGTAGTGGGTTAGGGGAGTAAGGGAGGGGAGTTGGGGAGGGGTGTTAGGGAGGGGAGTTAGGGAGGGGAGTTGAGGATGGGTGTGGGGGAGAGGAGTGGAGTAGGGGAGTGGAGTGCAGAGTGAAGTAGGGGAGTGGAGTAGGGGAGTGCCCTCTGGGAGTGGGGTAGGGGAGTGGGGTAGGGGAGTTGGGGAGGGGAGTGGTGGAGGGGAGTGTGGTAGGGGTGTATTGACGGGGGGTTGGGTAGGGGAGCCGGGAAGGGGAGTTGTGGAGGGGAGTGCGGTATGCGAGTGGAGTGGGGGAGGGTATTTGGGGGAGGGGATTTGGGGTAGGGGATTTGGGGTACGGAATTTGGGGTATGGAATTTGGGGGAGGGGAGTGGGTCTGGGAGTGGGGTCAGGGAGTGGGGACGGGGAGTGGGGGAGGGGAGTGGGGGAGGGGAGTGGGGGAGGGGAGTGGGGGAGGGGAGTGTGGTAGGGGTGTGGTGACTGGGGTTGGGTAGGAGAGTCGGGTAGGGGAGTTGTGGAGGGGATTGGGGGAGGGGATTTGGGGTAGGGGATTTGGGGTAGGGGAATTGGGGTACGGAATGTGGGGTACGGAATGTGGGGTACGGAATTTGGGGTACGGAATTTGGGGTAGGGGAGTGGGGGAGGGGAGTGGGGGAGGGGAGTAAGGGAGGAGTGTGCGGAGGAGTGTGGGGAGGAGTGTGGGGAGGAGTGTTGAGGAGTTTAGTGTGGGAGGGGAGAGGGGGAGGGGAGTGGGGGAGGGGAGTGTGGTAGGGGGTGTGGTGACGGACGGTTGCGTAGTGGAGTCGGGTAGGGGAGTTGTGGAGGGGAGTGCGGCATGCGGGTGGAGTGGGGGAGGGTATTTGGTGGAGGGGATTTGGGGGAGGGGATTTGGGGGAAGGGATTTGGGGTAGGGGACCTGGGGTAGGGGAGTGGGGGAGGACTTTGGGGAGGAGAGTGGGGAGGAGTGTGGGGGAGGGGAGTTGGGGAGGGTAGTGGGTTAGGGAAATGGGGGAGGTAGTGGGTTAGGGGAGTGAGGGAGGGGAGTTTGGGAGGGGCGTTAGGGAGGGGAGTTAGGGACGGAGTTGAGGTGGGATGTGGGGGAGTGGAGTAGAGTAGGGGAGTGGAGTTCAGAGTGGAGTAGGGGAGTGGAGAAGGGGAGTGGGGTAGGAGAGTGGGATAGGGGAGTGGGGGAAGGGAGTGGGGGAGGCGAGTGGGGGAGGGGAGGGTGGTAGGGGTGTAGTGACGGGGGTTGGGTAGGGGACTCGGGTAGGGGAGTTGTGGAGGGGAGTGCGGTATGCGGGTGGAGTGGGGGAGGGTATTTGGGGGAGGGGATTTGGGGTAGAGGATTTGGGGTACGGGATTTGGGGGAGGGGAGTGGGGGAGGGGAGTGGGGGAGGGGAGTGGGGGAGGAGTGTGGGGAGGAGTGTGGGGAGGAGTGTGGTGGAGGTTAGTGTGGGAGGTTAGTGTGGGAGGGGAGTGGGGGAGGGGAGTGGGGGAGGGGATTTGGGGGAGGGGTTTTGGGGTAGGGGATTTGGGGTAGGGGATTTGGGGTAGGGGATTTGGGGTACGGAATTTGGGGTACGGAATTTGGGGGAGGGGAGTGGGGGAGGGGAGTGTGGGAGGAGTGTGGGGGAGGTTAGTGTGGGAGGGGAGTGGGAGAGCGGAGTGGGGGAGGGGAGTGTGGTAGGGGGTGTGGTGACGGGGGGTTGGGTAGGGGAGTCGGGTAGGGGAGTTGTGGAGGGCAGTGCGGTATGCGGGTGGAGTGGGGGAGGTTATTTGGGGGAGGGAATTTGGGGGAGTGGATTTGGGGGAAGGGATTTGGGGTAGGGGACTTGGGGTAGGGGAGTGGGGGAGGACTTTGGGGAGGAGTGTGGGGAGGAGTGTGGGGGAGGTTAGTGTGGGGGAGGTTAGTGTGGGAGGTGAGTGTGGGAGGTTAGTGTGGGAGCGGAGTGGGGGAGGGGAGTGGGGGAGGGGAGTGGGGGAGGGGAGTGGGGGAGGGGAGCTGGGGAGGGTAGTGGGTTAGGGAAATGGGGGAGTGTAGTGGGTTAGGGGAGGGAGGGAGGGGAGTTGGGGAGGGGTGTTAGGGAGGGGAGTTAGGGAGGGTTGTTGAGGAGGGGTGTGGGGGAGTGGAGTGGAGTATGGGAGTAGAGTGTAGAGTGGAGTAGTGGCGTGGAGTAGGGGAGTGGGGTAGGGGAGTGGGGGAGGGGAATGGGGGAGGGGAATGGGGGAGGGGGTGTGGTGACGGGGGTTGGGTAGGGGAGTCGGGTAGGGGAGTTGTGGAGGGGAGTTGTGGAGGGGAGTGCGGTATGCGGGTGGAGTTGGGGAGGGGATTTGGGGGAGGGGATTTGGTGGAGGGGATTTGGGGGAAGGGATTTGGGGTAGGGGACCTGGTGTAGGGGAGTGCGGGAGGACTTTGGGGAGGAGTGTGGGTAGGAGTGTGGGGAGGAGTGTGGGGGAGGTGAGTGTGGGAGGTTAGTGTGGGAGGGGAGAGCGAGAGGGGAGTGGGGGAGGGGATTGGGGAGGGGAGTGGGGGAGGGGAGTGGGGGAGGGGAGTGAGGGAGGGGAGTTGGGGAGGGGAGTTAGGGAGGGGTATTAAGGAGGGGAGTTGAGGAGGGGTGTGGGGGAGTGGAGTGGAGTAAGGGAGGGGAGTTGAGGAGGGGTGTGGGGGAGTGGAGTGGAGTAGGGGAGTGGAGTGCAGAGTGAAGTAGGGAAGTGAAGTAGGGGAGTGGTGTCTGGGAGTGGGGTAGCGGAGTGGGGTAGGGGAGTGGGGGAGGAGAGTGGGGGAGGGGAGTGTGGTAGGGGTGTAGTGACGGGGGGTTGGGTAGGGGAGTCGGGTAGGGGAGTTGTGGAGGGGAGTGCGGTAAGCGAGTGGAGTGGGGGAGGGGATTTGGGGTAGGGGATTTGGGGTAGGGGATTTGGGGTAGAGGATTTGGGGTACGGGATTTGGGGGAGGGGAGTGGGGGAGGGGAGTGGGGGAGGGGAGTGGGGGAGGAATGTGGGGAGGAGTGTGGTGGAGGTTAGTGTGGGAGGTTAGTGTGGGAGGGGAGTGGGGGAGGGGAGTGGGGGAGGGGAGTGGGGGAGGGGAGTGGGGGCGGGGAGTTGGGGCGGGGAGTTGGGGCGGGGAGTTGGGGAGGGTAGTGGATTAGGGAAATGGGGGAGGGTAGTGGGTTAGGGGAGGGAGGGAGGGGAGTTGGGGAGGGGTGGTAGGGAGGGGAGTTAGGGAGGGGAGTTGAGGAGGGGTGTGGGGGAGTGGAGTCGAGTATGGGAGTGGAGTGTAGAGTGGAGTCGGGGAGTGGAGTAGGGGAGTGGGTTAGGGGAGTGGGGTAGGGGAGTGGGGGAGGGGAGTGTGGTAGGGGGAGTGGTGACGGGGGGTTGGGTAGGGGCGTCGGGTAGGGGAGTTGTGGAGGGGAGTGCAGTATGCGGGTGGAGTGGGGGAGGGTATTTGTGGGAGGGGATTTGGGGGAGGGGATTTCGGGGAAGGGATTTGGGGGAAGGGATTTGGGGTTGTGGAACTGGGGTAGGGGCGTGGGGGAGGACTTTGGGGAGGAGTGTGGGTAGGAGTGTGGGGAGGAGTGTGGGGGAGGTTAGTGTGGGGGAGGTTAGTGTGGGAGGTCAGTGTGGGAGGGGAGTGGGGGAGGGGAGTGGGGGAGGGGAGTTGGGGAGGGGAGTTGGGGAGGGTAGTGGGTTAGGGAAATGGGGGAGGGTAGTGGGTTAGGGGATTAAGGGAGGGGAGTTGGGGAGGGGTGTTGGGGAGGGGAGTTAGGGAGGGGAGTTGAGGATGGGTTTGGGGGATAGGAGTGGAGTTGGGGAGTGGAGTGCAGAGTGAAGTAGGGGAGTGGAGTAGGGGAGTGCCGTATGGGAGTGCGGTAGGGGAGTGGGGTAGGGGAGTTGGGGAGGGGAGTGGTGGAGGGGAGTGTGGTAGGGGTGTATTGACGGGGGGTTGGGTAGGGGAGCCGGGAAGGGGAGTTGTGGAGGGGAGTGCGGTATGTGAGTGGAGTGGGGGAGGGTATTTGGGGGAGGGGATTTGGGGTAGGGGATTTGGGGTAGGGAATTTGGGGTATGGAATTTGGGGGAGGGGAGTGGGTCGGGGAGTGGGGTCAGGGAGTGGGGACGGGGAGTGGGGTCGGGGAGTGGGGTCAGGGAGTGGGGTCAGGGAGTGGGGGAGGGGAGTGGGGGAGGGGAGTGGGGGAGGGGAGTGGGGGAGGGGAGTGTGGTAGGGGTGTGGTGACTGGGGTTAGGTAGGGGAGTCGGGTAGGGGAGTTGTGGAGGGGATTGGGGAGGGGATTTGGGGTAGGGGATTTGGGGTAGGGGATTTGGGGTAGGGGAATTGGGGTACGGAATGTGGGGTACGGAATTTGGGGTACGGAATTTGGGGTACGGAATTTGGGGTAGGGGAGTGGGGGAGGGGAGAGGGGGAGGGGAGTGGGGGAGGGGAGTGTGGTCGGGGGTGTGGTGACGGACGGTTGCGTAGTGGAGTCAGGTAGGGGAGTTGTGGAGGGGAGTGCGGCATGCGGGTGGAGTGGGGGAGGGTATTTGGGGGAGGGTATTTGGGGGAGGGTATTTGGGGGAAGGGATTTGGGGTAGGAGACCTGGGGTAGGGGAGTGGGGGAGGACTTTGGGGTGGAGAGTGGGGAGGAGTGTGGTTCTTTACCCAGAGAGTGGTCGGGGCATGGAATGCCTTGCCTGGGGAAGTTGTTGAGTCAGAAACTTTAGGGACTTTCAAATGGCTTTTAGATAGGTATATGGATAAAGGAGAATGATGGGGTATAGATTAAATTGTCCTTGACAGAGGACAAAGGATCGGCACAACATCGTGGGCCGAAGGGCCTGTTCTGTGCTGTATTTTTCTATGTTCTATGAGTGTGGGGGAGGTTAGTGTGGGAGGTTAGTGTGGGAGTGGAGTGGGGGAGGGGAGTGGGGGAGGGGAGTTGGGGAGGGTAGTGGGTTAGGGAAATGGGGGAGGTAGTGGGTTAGGGGAGTGAGGGAGGGGAGTTTGGGAGGGGCGTTAGGGAGGGGAGTTAGGGACGGAGTTGAGGTGGGATGTGGGGGAGTGGAGTAGAGTAGGGGAGTGGAGTTCAGAGTGGAGTAGGGGAGTGGAGAAGGGGAGTGGGGTTTGGGAGTGGGGTAGGAGAGTGGGATAGGGGAGTGGGGGAAGGGAGTGGGGGAGGCGAGTGGGGGAGGGGAGGGTGGTAGGGGTGTAGTGACGGGGGGTTGGGTAGGGGACTCGGGTAGGGGAGTTGTGGAGGGGAGTGCGGTTTATAGTGGAGTGGGGGAGGGGATTTGGGGGAGGGGTTTTGGGGTAGGGCATTTGGGGTAGGGGATTTGGGGTAGGGGATTTGGGGTACGGAATTTGGGGGAGGGGAGTGGGGCAGGGAGTGGGGGAGGAGTGTGGGGGAGGTTAGTGTGGGAGGGGAGGGGGAGAGCGGAGTGGGGGAGGGGAGTGTGGTAGGGGGTGTGGTGACGGGGGGTTGGGTAGGGGAGTCGGGTAGGGGAGTTGTGGAGGGCAGTGCAGTATGCGGGTGGAGTGGGGGAGGTTATTTGGGGGAGGGAATTTGGGGGAGTGGATTTGGGGGAAGGGATTTGGGGTAGGGGACTTGGGGTAGGGGACTGGGGGAGGACTTTGGGGAGGAGTGTGGGGAGGAGTGTGGGGGAGGTTAGTGTGGGGGAGGTTAGTGTGGGAGGTGAGTGTGGGAGGTTAGTGTGGGAGCGGAGTGGGGGAGGGGAGTGGGGGAGGGGAGTGGGGGAGGGGAGCTGGGGAGGGTAGTGGGTTAGGGAAATGGGGGAGTGTAGTGGGTTAGGGGAGGGAGGGAGGGGAGTTGGGGAGGGGTGTTAGGGAGGGGAGTTAGGGAGGGTTGTTGAGGAGGGGTGTGGGGGAGTGGAGTGGAGTATGGGAGTAGAGTGTAGAGTGGAGTAGTGGCGTGGAGTAGGGGAGTGGGGTAGGGGAGTGGGGGAGGGGAGTGGGGGAGGGGAGTGTGGTAGGGGGTGTGGTGACGGGGGTTGGGTAGGGGAGTCGGGTAGGGGAGTTGTGGAGGGGAGTTGTGGAGGGGAGTGCGGTATGCGGGGGGAGTGGGGGAGGGGATTTGGGGGAGGGGATTTGGTGGAGGGGATTTGGGGGAAGGGATATGGGGTAGGGGACCTGGTGTAGGGGAGTGCGGGAGGACTTTGGGGAGGAGTGTGGTAGGAGTGTGGGGAGGAGTGTGGGGGAGGTGAGTGTGGGAGGTTAGTGTGGGAGGGGAGAGCGAGAGGGGAGTGGGGGAGGGGATTGGGGAGAGGAGTGGGGGAGGGGAGTGGGGGAGGGGAGTTGGGGAGGGGAGTTAGGGAGGGTTATTAGGGAGGGGAGTTGAGGAGGGGTGTGGGGGAGTGGAGTGGAGTAAGGGAGGGGAGTTGAGGAGGGGTGTGGGGGAGTGGAGTGGAGTAGGGGAGTGGAGTGCAGAGTGGAGTAGGGGAGTGAAGTAGGGGAGTGGTGTCTGGGAGTGGGGTAGCGGAATGGGGTAGGGGAGTGGGGGAGGAGAGTGGGGGAGGGGAGTGTGGTAGGGGTGTAGTGACGGGGGGTTGGGTAGGGGAGTCGGGTAGGGGAGTTGTGGAGGGGAGAGCGGTAAGCGAGTGGAGTTGGGGAGGGGATTTGGGGTAGGGGATTTGGGGTAGGGGATTTGGGGTAGAGGATTTGGTGTACGGGATTTGGGGGAGGGGAGTGGGGGAGGGGAGTGGGGGAGGGGAGTGGGGGAGGAGTGTGGGGAGGAGTGTGGGGAGGAGTGTGGTGGAGGTTAGTGTGGGAGGTTAGTGTGGGAGGGGAGTGGGGGAGGGGAGTGGGGGAGGGGAGTTGGGGCGGGGAGTTGGGGAGGGCAGTGGATTAGGGAAATGGGGGAGGGTAGTGGGTTAGGGGAGAGAGGGAGGGGAGTTGGGGAGGGGTGGTAGGGAGGGGAGTTAGGGAGGGGAGTTGTGGAGGGGTGTAGGGGAGTGGAGTCGAGTATGGGAGTGGAGTGTAGAGTGGAGTCGGGGAGTGGAGTAGGGGAGTGGGTTTGGGGAGTGGGGTAGGGGAGTGGGGTAGGGGAGTGGGGTAGGGGAGTGGGGGAGGGGAGTGTGGTAGGGGGTGTGGTGACGGGGGGTTGGTTAGGGGCGTCGGGTAGGGGAGTTGTGGAGGGGAGTGCGGTATGCGGGTGGAGTGGGGGAGGGTATTTGTGGGAGGGGATTTGGGGGAGGGGATTTGGGGGAAGGGATTTGGGGGAAGGGATTTGGGGTTGGGGAACTGGGGTAGGGGCGTGGGGGAGGACTTTGGGGAGGAGAGTGGGGAGGAGTGTGGGGAGGAGTGTGGGGGAGGTTAGTGTGGGAGGTTAGTGTGGGAGGGGAGTGGGGGAGGGGAGTGGGGGACGGGAGTGGGGGAGGGGAGTTGGGGAGGGTAGTGGGTTAGGGAAATGGGGGAGGTAGTGGGTTAGGGGAGTGAGGGAGGGGAGTTTGGGAGGGGCGTTAGGGAGGGGAGTTAGGGACGGAGTTGAGGTGGGATGTGGGGGAGTGGAGTAGAGTAAGGGAGTGGAGTTCAGAGTGGAGTAGGGGAGTGGAGAAGGGGAGTGGGGTTTGGGAGTGGGGTAGGAGAGTGGGATAGAGGAGTGGGGGAAGGGAGTGGGGGAGGCGAGTGGGGGAGGGGAGGGTGGTAGGGGTGTAGTGACGGGGGGTTGGGTAGGGGACACGGGTAGGGGAGTTGTGGAGGGGAGTGCGGTTTATAGTGGAGTGGGGGAGGGGATTTGGGGGAGGGGTTTTGGGGTAGGGGATTTGGGGTAGGGGATTTGGGGTACGGAATTTGGGGTACGGAATTTGGGGTACGGAATTTGGGGGAGGGGAGTGGGGGAGGGGAGTGGGGGAGGAGTGTGGGGGAGGTTAGTGTGGGAGGGGAGGGGGAGAGCGGAGTGGGGGAGGGGAGTGTGGTAGGGGGTGTGGTGACGGGGGTTGGGTAGGGGAGTCGGGTAGGGGAGTTGTGGAGGGCAGTGCGGTATGCGGGTGGAGTGGGGGAGGTTATTTGGGGGAGGGAATTTGGGGGAGTGGATTTTGGGGGAAGGGATTTGGGGTAGGGGACTTGGGGTAGGGGAGTGGGGGAGGACTTTGGGGAGGAGTGTGGGGAGGAGTGTGGGGGAGGTTAGTGTGGGGGAGGTTAGTGTGGGAGGTGAGTGTGGGAGGTGAGTGTGGGAGGTTAGTGTGGGAGCGGAGTGGGGGAGGGGAGTGGGGGAGGGGAGTGGGGGAGGGGAGTGGGGGAGGGGAGTGGGGGAGGGGAGCTGGGGAGGGTAGTGGGTTAGGGAAATGGGGGAGTGTAGTGGGTTGGGGAGGGAGGGAGGGGAGTTGGGGAGGGGTGTTAGGGAGGGGAGTTAGGAAGGGTTGTTGAGGAGGGGTGTGGGGGAGTGGAGTGGAGTATGGGAGTAGAGTGTAGAGTGGAGTAGTGGCGTGGATTAGGGGAGTGGGGTAGGAGAGTGGGGGAGGGGAGTGGGGGAGGGGAGTGTGGTAGGGGGTGTGGTGATGTGGGTTGGGTAGGGGAGTCGGGTAGGGGAGTTGTGGAGGGGAGTTGTGGAGGGGAGTGCGGTATGCGGGTGGAGTGGGGGAGGGGATTTGGGGGAGGGGATTTGGTGGAGGGGATTTGGGGGAAGGGATATGGGGTAGGGGACCTGGTGTAGGGGAGTGCGGGAGGACTTTGGGGAGGAGTGTGGGTAGGAGTGTGGGGAGGAGTGTGGGGGAGGTGAGTGTGGGAGGTTAGTGTGGGAGGTTAGTGTGGGAGGGGAGAGCGAGAGGGGAGTGGGGGAGGGGATTGGGGAGGGGAGTGGGGGAGGGGAGTGGGGGAGGGGAGTGAGGGAGGGGAGTGAGGGAGGGGAGTTGGGGAGGGGAGTTAGGGAGGGGTATTAGGGAGGGGAGTTGAGGAGGGGTGTGGGGGAGTGGAGTGGAGTAAGGGAGGGGAGTTGAGGAGGGGTGTGGGGGAGTGGAGTGGAGTAGGGGAGTGGAGTGCAGAGTGGAGTAGGGGAGTGAAGTAGGGGAGTGGTGTCTGGAAGTGGTGTAGCGGAGTGGGGTAGGGGAGTGGGGGAGGAGAGTGGGGGAGGAGAGTGGGGGAGGGGAGTGTGGTAGGGGTGTAGTGAGCGAGTGGAGTGGGGGAGGGGATTTGGGGTAGGGGATTTGGGGTAGGGGATTTGGGGTAGAGGATTTGGGGTACGGGATTTGGGGGAGGGGAGTGGGGGAGGGGAGTGGGGGAGGGGAGTGGGGGAGGGGAGTGGGGGAGGGGAGTGGGGGAGGAGTGTGGGGAGGAGTGTGGGGAGGAGTGTGGTGGAGGTTAGTGTGGGAGGTTAGTGTGGGAGGGGAGTGGGGGAGGGGAGTGGGGGAGGGGAGTTGGGGCGGGGAGTTGGGGAGGGTAGTGGATTAGGGAAATGGGGGAGGGTAGTGGGTTAGGGGAGGGAGGGAGGGGAGTTGGGGAGGGGTGGTAGGGAGGGGAGTTAGGGAGGGGAGTTGAGGAGGGGTGTGGGGGAGTGGAGTCGAGTATGGGAGTGGAGTGTAGAGTGGAGTCGGGGAGTGGAGTAGGGGAGTGGGTTAGGGGAGTGGGGTAGGGGAGTGGGGTAGGGGAGTGGGGGGAGGGGAGTGTGGTAGGGGGTGTGGTGACGGGGGGTTGGGTAGGGGCGTCGGGTAGGGGAGTTGTGGAGGGGAGTGCGGTATGCGGGTGGAGTGGGGGAGGGTATTTGTGGGAGGGGATTTGGGGGAGGGGATTTGGGGGAAGGGATTTGGGGGAAGGGATTTGGGGTTGGGGAACTGGGGTAGGGGCGTGGGGGAGGACTTTGGGGAGGAGTGTGGGTAGGAGTGTGGGGGAGGTTAGTGTGGGGGAGGTCAGTGTGGGAGGTCAGTGTGGGAGGGGAGTGGGGGAGGGGAGTGGGGGAGGGGAGTGGGGGAGGGGAGTTGGGGAGGGTAGTGGGTTAGGGAAATGGGGGAGGGTAGTGGGTTAGGGGAGTAAGGGAGGGGAGTTGGGGAGGGGTGTTAGGGAGGGGAGTTAGGGAGGGGAGTTGAGGATGGGTGTGGGGGAGAGGAGTGGAGTAGGGGAGTGGAGTGCAGAGTGAAGTAGGGGAGTGGAGTAGGGGAGTTCCGTCTGGGAGTGGGGTAGGGGAGTGGGGTAGGGGAGTTGTGGAGGGGAGTGTGGTATGCTAGTGGAGTGGGGGAGGGGATTTGGGGGAGGGGATTTGGGGTAGGGGATTTGGGGTAGGGAATTTGGGGTACGGAATTTGGGGGAGTGGGGTGGGGGAGGGCAGTGGGGGAGGGTAGTGGGGGAGGAGTGTGCGGAGGAGTGTGCGGAGGAGTGTGGGGAGGAGTGTGGGGGAGGTTAGTGTGGGAGGGGGTGGGGGAGTGGTGTGGGGGAGGGGAGTGTGGTAGGGGTGTGGTGACGGGGGTTGGGTAGGGGAGTCGGGTAGGGGAGTTGTGGAGGGGAGTGCGGTATATGGGTGGAGTGGGGGAGGTTATTTGGGGAAGGGGATTTGGGGGAGTGGATTTGGGGGAAGGGATTTGGGGTCGGGGATTTGGGTTTGGGTATTGGGGAGGACTTTGGGGAGGAGTGTGGGGAGGAGTGTGGGGAGGAGTGTGGGGAGGAGTGTGGGGGAGGTTAGTGTGGGAGGTTAGTGTGGGAGGGGAGTGGGGGAGGGGAGTGGGGGAGGGGAGTGGGGGAGGGGAGTGGGGGAGGGGAGTTGGGGAGGGGAGTTGGGGAGGGTCGGGGGTTAGGGCAATGGGGGAGGGTAGTGGGTTAGGGGAGGGAGGGAGGGGAGTTGGGGAGGGGTGTTAGGGAGGGGAGTTAGGGAGGGGAGTTGAGGATGGGTGTAGGGGAGACGAGTGGAGTAGGGGAGTGGAGTGCAGAGTGGAGTTGGGGAGTGGAGTTGGGAAGTGGGGTCTGGGAGTGGGGTAGGGGAGTGGGGTAGGGGAGTGGGGTAGGGGAGTGGGGGTGGGGAGTGGGGGAGGGGAGTGTGGTAGGGGTGTATTGACGGGGGGTTGGGTAGGGGAGTCGGGTCGGGGAGTTGTGGAGGGGAGTGCGGTTAGCGAGTGGAGTGTGGGAGGGGATTTGGGAGAGGGGATTTGGGGTAGGGGATTTGGGGTTGGGGATTTGGGGTACAGAATTTGGGGTACGGAATTTGGGGGAGGGGAGTGGGGGAGGGCAGTGGGGGAGGGGAGTGGGGGAGGAGTGTGCGGAGGAGTGTGGGGAGGAGTGTGGGGGAGGTTCGTGTGGGAGGGGAGTGGGGGTGCGGGGTGGGGGAGTGGGGTGGGGGAGGGGAGTGTGGTACGGGGTGTGGGGACGGGGGAGGGGAGTGGGGGAGGGGAGTGGGGGAGGGGTGTTGCAGAGAGGAGAGGTGAGGAGAGTGGGGTAGAGGTGTGGGGGAGGGGATTAGGGGAGGGGCATGGGTGTGGGGAGTGGGGTTGGGATGTGGGGTTGGGGAGTGTGATCGGGTGCGTGGGGTCGGGTGAGTGCGGTCATGGAGTGGGGTCGTGGAGTGCGGTCGGGGAGTGGGGTCGGGGAGTGGGGTAGGGGTGTGGGGTATGGGAGTCGGGTAGCGGAGTGGGGGAGGGGAGTGGGGGAGGGGAGTGTGGTTGGGGTGTGGTCACAGGGGGTTGGGTAGGGGAGTCGGGTATGCGAGTTGTAGAGGGGAGTGCGGAATGAGAATGGAGTGGGTCGGGGATTTAGGGGAGGGGATTTGGGAAGGGGATTTGGGGTAGGGGAATGGGGGAGGGGTGTGGAGGAGGTTAGTGGGGAGGACTGTGTGGAGGAGTGTGGGGAGGAGTGTGGGGAGGTAAGTGTGGGGGAGGTTAGTGGGGGAGGGGAGTGTGGTAGGGGTGTGTTGACGGGGGTCTGGTTCGGGGAGTCGGGTAGGGGAGTTGTGGAGGGGAGTGCGGTATGCGAGTGGAGTGGGGGAGGGGATTTGGGGGAGGGGATTTGGGGGAGGGGATTTGGGGGAGGGGATTTGGGGGAGGGGATTTGGGGGAGGGGATTTGAGTCGGGGATTTGGGGTAGGGGATTTGGGGTAGGGGATTTGGGGTAGGGGAGTGGGGGAGGACAGTGGGCAGGAATGTGGGGGAGGTTAGTGTGAGAGGGGAGTGGGGAAGTGGGGGAGTGGGGGAGGGGAGTGGGGGAGAAGTGTTGGAGAGGGTAGTGGGTTAGGGGAGTGAGGGAGGGGAGTTGAGGAGGGGTGTGGGGGAGTGGAGCGCAGTAGGGGAGTGGAGTAGGGGAGTGCCGTATTGGAGTGGGGTAGGGGATTAGGTGAGGGGAGTGGGGGAGGAGAGTTTGGGAGGAGAGTGGGGAGGAGAGTGGAGGAGGAGAGTGGAGGAGGAGAGTGGGGGAGGGGAGTGGGGGAGGGGAATGCGGGAGGGGAGTGGGGAGGGGAGTGGGGAGGGGAGTGGGGGTGTGGAGTGGGGGTGAGGAGTGGGGGTGAGGAGTGGGGGTGGGGAGTGGGGGAGGAGAGTGGGGGAGGAGAGTGGGGGTGGGGAGGGGGGAGTGAAGTCTGGGTGTGGAGTGGGGGAGTGGAGTGGGGGAGTGGAGTGTGGCAGTGGAGTGGGAGAGGGTAGTGGGGGAGGGTAGTTTGGGAGGGTAGTGGGGGATGGGAGTGGGGGATGGGAGTGCGGTAGGGGAATTGGGGCAGGGGATTTGGGGGAGGGGAGTGTGGGAGGGGAGTGTGGTGGGGGATTTGGTGGAGGGCAGTGGGGAGGGGAGTGGGGGAGGGGAGTGGGAGTGGGGAGTAGGGGAGGGGTGTGGGGAGGAGTGTGGGGAGGTAAGTGTGGGGGAGGTTAGTGGGGGAGGGGAGTGTGGTAGGGGTGTGTTGACGGGGGTCTGGTTCGGGGAGTCGGGTAGGGGAGTTGTGGAGGGGAGTGCGGTATGCGAGTGGAGTGGGGGAGGGGATTTGGGGGAGGGGATTTGGGGGAGGGGATTTGGGGGAGGGGATTTGGGGGAGGGGATTTGAGTCGGGGATTTGGGGTAGGGGATTTGGGGTAGGGGATTTGGGGTAGGGGAGTGGGGGAGGACAGTGGGCAGGAATGTGGGGGAGGTTAGTGTGAGAGGGGAGTGGGGAAGTGGGGGAGTGGGGGAGGGGAGTGGGGGAGAAGTGTTGGAGAGGGTAGTGGGTTAGGGGAGTGAGGGAGGGGAGTTGAGGAGGGGTGTGGGGGAGTGGAGCGCAGTAGGGGAGTGGAGTAGGGGAGTGCCGTATTGGAGTGGGGTAGGGGATTAGGTGAGGGGAGTGGGGGAGGAGAGTTTGGGAGGAGAGTGGGGAGGAGAGTGGAGGAGGAGAGTGGAGGAGGAGAGTGGGGGAGGGGAGTGGGGGAGGGGAATGCGGGAGGGGAGTGGGGAGGGGAGTGGGGGTGTGGAGTGGGGGTGTGGAGTGGGGGTGAGGAGTGGGGGTGAGGAGTGGGGGTGGGGAGTGGGGGAGGAGAGTGGGGGAGGAGAGTGGGGGTGGGGAGGGGGGAGTGAAGTCTGGGTGTGGAGTGGGGGAGTGGAGTGGGGGAGTGGAGTGTGGCAGTGGAGTGGGAGAGGGTAGTGGGGGAGGGTAGTTTGGGAGGGTAGTGGGGGATGGGAGTGGGGGATGGGAGTGCGGTAGGGGAATTGGGGCAGGGGATTTGGGGGAGGGGAGTGTGGGAGGGGAGTGTGGTGGGGGATTTGGTGGAGGGCAGTGGGGAGGGGAGTGGGGGAGGGGAGTGGGAGTGGGGAGTAGGGGAGGGGTGTGGGGAGGAGTGTGGGGAAGAGTGTGTGGTAGGGGAGTTGAGTGGGGAAGGGGAGTTAGGGGAGTTGAGGAGGGGTGTGGGGGAGGGGAGTTTAGGAGGGGAGTGGGGGAGGGGAGTGTGGGGTGGGGGAGTTGAGGCAGGGAGTGGGGCGAGGTGTGGGGGAGGGGTGTTGCCTCGAGGAGAGGGGTGAAGAGTGGGGTCGAGGTGTGGAGGAGGGGAGTTGGGGAGGTGAGTGGGGTTTGGGTAGTCAGGGAATGGATTGAGGGACAGGGAGTGGGTTAGGGGAGTGGTGTAGGTGAGTGGGGGTGGGGAGAGGTTATGGGAGTTTTGGAGGGGAGTGGGGTAGGGGAGTGGTGGGGCTAGTGGGGGAGCAGAGTGCTGTAGGGGAGTGGAGTAGGGGAGGACTGTCAGGAGATGGAGGGAAGGGGAGTTGGGGAGGGGAGTTGTGGAGGGGCGTGGGGTAGGCCATAGCGGTAGGGTAGTGGGTGAGGGGTGTGGGGGAGGGCGAGGGGGGAGGGGAGTGGGCGAGGGGAGTGGGGGAGTGGGGAAGGGGTGTGGGGATGGGTGTGGGGGAGGGGAGTGGGGGAGGGCGTCTGGTAGGGGAGTTTGGGAGGGAAGTGCGGTGGGGTAGTGGGGTAGGGGAGTGGAGGAGGGGGTGGGGGTGCAGAGTGGTGTCGGGGAGTGTGGTAGGGGTGGGCTGAAAGGAGGTGGAGGGAAGGGGAGTGGGGAGGGGATTTGGGTAGTGGGGCAGTGAGGAGATGGAGGGAAGGGGGTTGGAGAGGGGAATGGGGGAGGGGAGTGGGGGAGGGGTGTGTGTTATGTGAGTGGGGTAGGGGAGTGGGGGAGTGGAGTGAGGTAGGGGTATGGGGAGGCGAGTGGGGGAAGGGAGTGGGGAGGGGAGTGGGGCAAGGTAGTGGGGGCGGTAACTGGGTGAGTGGAGTGAGGTAGGGCAGTGGGGGCGGGGAGTGGGTAGGGGAGGTGTGGAGTGGGGGAGGGGAGTTGTGGCGGGGAGTGGTGGAGGGCAGTGCGGTAGTGGTGTTGGGGAGCGTAGTTTGTAGGGGAGTGAGTGATGGGTGTTGGGGAGGTGAGTGGGGGAGTGGGGTGAGGGAGGGGATTGGGGACAGGGAGTGGGTTAGTGGAGTGGTGTAGGTGAGTGGTGTGGGGAGAGGGTACGGGAGTGGTGTAGGGGAGTGGAGTAGGGGAGGGATGTAAGGAGGTGGAGGGAAGGACAGTTGGGGAGGGGAGTTGGGGAGGGGCGTGGTGTGGGGCATTGTGGTAGGGGAGTTGGGGAGGGGAGGATAGTGGGGGATGGGAGTTGGGGAGGACAGTTGGGGAGCAGAGTGGGAGAGGGGCGTGGGAGAGGGGCCTGGGGGAGGGGCGTGGGTGAGGGCGTCTGGTAGGGAAGTTTGGGAGGGAAGTGCAGTGGGGTAGTGGGGTAGTGGAGTGGAGGAGGGGGTGGGGGTGCAGAGTGGTGTCGGGGAGTGTGGTCGGGGTGTGCTGTTCGGAGGTGGAGGGAAGGGGCGTGAGGAGGGGGGTTTGGTAGGGGGGCAGTGAGGAGATGGAGGGAAGGGGAGTGGGAGAGGGGATTGAGGTATGGGTATGGGGTGGTGAGTGAGGTAGGGGAATGGGGAGGGGAGTGGGGGAGGGACGTTTGGAGTGGAGTGGGGAGGGGAGTGGGGTAAGGTAGTGGGTGCGTTAACTGGGGGAGTGGAGTGAGGTAGGGCAGTGGGGGAGGGGAGTGGGGTATGGGTATGGGGTGGGGAGTGAGGTAGGAGAAAGGGGAGGGGAGTGGGGGAGGGAAGTGGGGGAGGGAAGTGGGGAGGGGAGTGGGGAGGGGAGTGGGGTAAGGTAGTGGGTGCGTTAACTGGGGGAGTGGAGTGAGGTAGGGCAGTGGGGGAGGGGAGTGGGGTATGGGTATGGGGTGGGGAGTGAGGTAGGAGAAAGGGGAGGGGAGTGGGGGAGGGAAGTGGGGGAGGGAAGTGGGGGAGGGAAGTGGGGAGGGGAGTGGGGAGGGGAGTGGGGAGGGGAGTGGGGTAGGAGAGGTGGGTATGGGAGTATGGGAGGGGTGTGAGAGAGGAGATTGGCGATGGGACTGGGGTAGTGGACTGGGGTAGGGGAGTAGGGTAGGGGTGTGGGGTAGGGGTGTGGGGTCGGGTTTGGGGTAGGGGAGAGGGGTAGGGGTGTTGTGGAGGGGAGTGCGGTTGGGGAGTGGGGGAGGGTAGTGGGGGAGGGTAGTGGGGGATGGGAGTGTGGTGGAGTCGTGCAGTGAGGATGTGGAGGTAAGCGGAGTGGGGTAGCGGAGTGGAGTAGGGGAGCGCTGGAAGGAGGTGGAGGGAAGGGGAGTTGGGGAGGGGAGTGGGGGAGGGGAGTGGGCTTGGGGAGTGGGGGTGCGGATTGGGGGAGGGGAGTGGGGGAGGGGAGTGGGGGAGGGGAGTGGGGGAGGGGAGTGGGGGAGGGGAGTGGGGGAGGGGTGTGGGGAGGGGTGTGGGGAGGGGTTTGGGGGAGGGCATCTGGTAGGGGAGTTTGGGAGGGAGGTGCGGTGGGGTAGTGGGGTAGGGGAGTGGAGGAGGGGGTGGGGGCGAAGTGTGGTGTCGGGAAGTGTGGTAGGGGTGGGCTGTAAGGAGGTGGAGGGAAGGGGAGTGGGGAGGGGAGTTGGGTAGGGGTGCAGTGAGGAGATGGAGGGAAGGGGAGTGGGAGAGGGGAATGGGGGAGTGGAGTGGGGTAGGGTGTGTGTTAGGTGAGTGGGGTGGGGTAGTGGGGGAGGGAAGTGGGGACGGGGGTGGGGAGGGGATTGGGAGGGGAGTGTAGAGGGGAGTGGGGTAAGGTAGTGGGGGTGGTAACTGGGGGAATGGAGCGAGGTAGGGCAGTGGGGGAGTGTCGTGGGTAGTGGGGGAGGGCAGTGTCATCGGGGAGTTGGGTACTGGAGTGCAGTGAGGAGGTGGAGGGAAGGGGAGTGGGGTAAGAGAGTGGGGTAGGAGAGGTGGGTAGGGGAGTATGGGAGGGGTGTGAGGTAGGGGATTGGCGACGGGACTGGGGTAGTGGAATGGGGTAGGGGAGTGGGGTAGGGGAGTGGGGTAGGGGAGTTATGTCAGGGAGTGGGAGAGGGAAGTGGTGTAGGTGAGTGGGGGTGGGGAGAGGGTAGGGGTGTTTTGGAGAGAAGCGGGGTAGGGGATTGGTGGGGCTAGTGGGGGATCAGAGTGTTGTAGGGGAGTGGAGTAGAGGAGGGCTGTAAGGAGGTGGAGGGAAGGGGAGTGGGGGAGGCGATTTGGTAAGGGGACTGGGGGAGGCGATTTGGTAATGGGACTGGGGGAGGCGATTTGGGGAGGGGAGAGGGGGAGGGGAGTGGGGGAGGGGAGGGGAGTGGGGGAGGGGAGGGGAGTGGGGGAGGGCGTCTGGTAGGGGAGTTTGGGAGGGATGTGCGGTGGGGTAGGGGAGTGGAGGAGGGGAGTGGGGGTGCAGAGTGGTGTCGTGGAGTCTGGTAGGGGTGTGCTGTCAGGAGGTGGAGGGAAGGGGAGTGGGGAGTGGAGTTGGGTCGGAGGGGAGTGGGAGAGGGGAGTGTGGGGGAGGAGAGTGGGGGGGAGGGGAGAGTGGGGGAGGAGAGAGGGGGAGGAGAGAGGGGGAGGGGAGAGGGGGAGGTGAGTGGGGGAGGGGAGTGGGGGAGGGGGCGGGTGAGGGGAGCTGGTAGGGGAGTGTGGGAGGGGAGTGGGGGAGGGGAGTTGATGAGGGGAGTGGGGGAGGGGAGTTGACGAGGGGTGTGACGGAGGGGAGTTGACGAGGGGTGTGGCGGAGGGGAGTGGAATGAGGGGAGTGGAGTAGGGGAGTGGGGGAGGGGAGTGGGGTAGGGGAGTTGACAAGTTGTGCGGGGGAGGGGAGTGGGGGAGGGGAGCGGGGGAGGTGCGTTGGGGAGGGGAGTTGGGGAGGGGGAGGGGGAAGGGGATTTGCGGAGAGGAGAGGGGGAAGGGAGTGGGGTGGAGGAGTGGGAGAGCGGAGAGGGGTTTGTGAGTGCGGTAGGGGAGTGAGGGAGGGGAGTGGGGGACAGGGAATAGGGAGGGGAGTGGGGGACAGGGAATGGGTAGGGGAGTGGCGTCAGTGAGTGGGGGCTTGGAGAGGGGAGTGGAGTGGGGGAGGGGAGTGGAGCGAATGGGAGTTGGGGAGTGGAGTGGGGGAGGTGTGTGAGGTAGGAGAGTTGGGTAGTGGAAGGCAGTGAGGAGGTGGAGGGGAGGGGAGTGGGCTAGGAAAGTTGGGGAGCGGACAGCGGTAGGGGAGGGGAGTGGGGGAGCGGAGTGGGGTAGCGCAGTGGGGTAGCGGAGTGGGGTAGCAGAGTGGGGTGGCAGAGTGGGGTAGCGGAGTGGGGTAATGGAGTGCGGTAGCGGAGTGGGGCAGGGGAGTGGGGCAGGGGAGTGGTGCAGGGGAGTGGGGCAGGGGGTTGGGGCAGCGGGTGAGGTGTCAGGGAGTGGGTGAGGGGAGTAGGGCAGGGGAGTGGGGCAGCGGGTGTGGTGTCAGGGAGTGGGGAGGGGAGTGGGAGTGGGGGAGGGGAGTGGGGTTGGGGGAGTGCGGTTGGGGGTGTGGGGTTTGGGGAGTGGGGTTTGGGGAGTTCGGTTTCGGGAGTGGGGTTTGGGGAGTGGGGTTGGGGAGTGCGGCTGGGGCGTGGTGCTGGGTAGTGGGGCCGGGGTGTGCGAACGGGGAGTGGGGTCGGGGAGTGCGGGAGGGTAGTGGGGGATGGGAGTGTGGTAGGGGAAGGCTGTGAAGAGGTGCAGGGAAGCGCAGAGGTAGACTGGAGTGGGAGAGGGGAATGGGGGATGGGAGTGGGGTAGTGGAGTTGGGAAGGGTAGTGGGGGAGGGGAGTGGGTGTGGGGAGTGGGGGAGCGGAGTGGGGGTGCAGAGTGGGGGAGCGGAGTGGGGGAGCGGAGTGGGGGAGCGGAGTGGGGGAGCGGGGTAGGGGAGCGAGGTAGGGGAGTTGTGAAGGGGAGTGAGGTATGGGAGTGGGGGAGTGGAGTGGGGTACGAGAGTAGGGTAGGGGAGTGGGGGAGGGGAGTGTGGTACGGGAGGGCAGTGAGGAGGTGCAGGGATGCGGAGTGTTGGACGGGAGTGGGGGAGGGGAGTGGAGGATGGGAATGGGTGAGGAGAGTGGAGTGGGGCAGGAGGTGGGGGAGGGAAGTGGGGGAGGGGTGTTCAGGAGGAGAGTGGCGGAGGAGAGAGGCGGAGGGGAGTGTCGGAGGGGAGGGGAGTGGGGAGGGGTGTGTGGGAGGTTAGTGTGGGAGGGGTTAGGGGAGGGGAGTTGGGGAGGTGAGTGAGGGAGTAGATTGTGGTAGGAGAGTGGCGGAGGGACGTGAGGGAGGGGAAGGGGGAGGGGAGTGTGGAGAGGAGTTGACGAGGGGTGTGGGGGAGTGGTGTGGGGGAGGGGTGTGGGGGAGGGGTGTGGGGGAGGGGAGCGGAGTAGGGGAGTGGGGTAGGGGTGTATGTGATGCGAGTGGGGGAGGGGAGTGGGGGACGGGAGTGGGGGAGGGGATTGGGGCAGGGGAGTGGGGGAGGGGAGGGGAAGGGGAGGGGGAAGGGGAGTGGTTTAGGGGAGTGGGTAGGGGTGTGGGTAGGGGAGATGAGGTAGGGAGTGCGGTAGGGGAGTGGGGTAGGGGAATGCGGGAGCGTAGTGGGGGATGGGAGTGTGGTAGGGGAGGGCAGTGAAGAGGTGCAGGGGAGCGCAGAGGTGGACTGGAGTGCGGGGAGGGGTGTGTGGGACGGGGTGGCTAGGGGAGGGTGGCTAGGGGAGGGGGTATCGGAATGGTGGAGTGGAGAGGGGTAGTGGAGTTGGGGAGGGGAGTGAGTTAGGGGCGTGGGGTAGGGAAGTTGGAAAGTGGAGTGGGATAGGGGAGAGCAGTGAGGAGGTGGAGGGAAGGGGAGTGGGTGACTGGAGTTGGGGACGTGTGTGGGGTAGGGGAGTTGGGTTGTGGAGGGCAGTGAGGAGGTGGAGGGAAGGGGAGTGGGGGAGGGGTGTGTGGTAGGAGAGTTGGGGAGTGGAGTGGTGGTTAGGAGTGTGGTGGGGGAGGGCAGTGAGGAGGTGCAGGGAAGCGGAGTGTTGGACGGGAGGGGAGTGGGGGAGGGGAGAGGGGGAGGGGAGAGGGGAGGGGAGTGGTGTAGGGGAGTGGGGTAGGGGAGTTGTGGATGGGAGTTAGGTATGGGAGTGGGGTGTGGAGTGGGGGAGGGGAGTGGGGGAGGGGAGGGGGAGAGTGGAGTGGGGGAGTGGAGTGGGGGAGTGGAGTGGGGGAGTGGACTGGGGGAGTGGAGTGGTGGTGGAGAGTGTGGTACGGGAGGGCAGTGAGGAGGTGCAGGGATACGGAGTAGGGGAGGCGAGTGCGGGAGGGGAGCGGGGGGAGGTGAGGGGAGTGGGGGAGGGGAGTGGGGGAGGAGAGTGGGGAAGAGAGTTGTATAGGGGAGTGGAGCAGAGGAGGGGAGTGGGGGGAGGGGAGAGGGGGAGGGGAGTGTCGGAGGGGAGAGGGGGAGGGGAGTGTCGGAGGGGAGCGGAGTGCGGAGGGGTGTGGGGGAGGTTAGTGTGGGAGGGGAGCGGGGGAGGGGATCCGGGGAGGTGAGAGAGGGAGTAGAGTGTGGGAGGAGAGTGGCGGAAAGGAGTTGGGGAAGAGAGTGGGGGAGGGGAGAGGGGAGGGGAGTGGGGGAGTGGAGTGGGGGATGGGGGTTGACGAGGGGAGTGGGGGAGGGGAGTGGGGGAGGGGAGTGGGGGAGGGGAGTGGGGGAGGGGAGTTGACGAGGGGTGTGGGGGAGGGAGCGGGGGAGGGGACCGGGGCAGGGTAGTGGTGGAGGGGAGCGGGGGAGGGGAGCGAGGGAGGGGCGTTGGGGAGGGGAGTTGGGGAGGGGGAGGGGGAAGGGGATTTGCGGAGAGGAGAGGGGGCAGGGAGTGGGGTGGAGGAGTGGAAGAGGGGAGTGGGGTTTGTGAGTGCGGTAGGGGAGTGAGGGAGGGGGTGGGGGACAAGGAATGGGTAGGGGAGTGGCGTCAGTGAGTGGGGGCTTGGAGATGTGAGTGGAGTGGGGGAGGGGAGCGGAGGGAATGGGAGTTGGGGAGTGGAGTGGGGGAGGTGTGTCAGGTAGGAGAGTTGGGTTGTGGAAGGCAGTGAGGAGGTGGAGGGGAGGGGAGTGGGCTAGGAAAGTTGGGGAGCGGACTGCGGGAGGGGAGGGGAGTGGGGGAGCGGAGTGGGGTAGCGGAGTGGGGTATCAGAGTGGGGTAGCGGAGTGGGTCAGGGGAGTGGGTCAGGGGAGTGGGTCAGGGGAGTGGAGCAGGGGAGTGGAGCAGGGGAGTGGAGCAGGGGACTGGGGCAGGGGACTGGGGCAGGGGAGTGGGGCAGCGGGTGAGGTGTCAGGGAGTGGGGAAGGGGAGTGGGGGAGGGGAGTGGGGAAGGGGAGTGGGGCAGCGGGTGTGATGTCAGGGAGTGGGTGAGGGGAGTGGGGTTGGGGAGTGGGGTTTGGGGAGTGAGGTTTGGGGAGTGGGGTTTGGGGAGTGGGGTTTGGGGAGTGGGGCTGGGGAGTGGGGTCGGGTAGTGGGGTCGGGGAGTGGGATCGGGGAGATGTGGAGGGGAGTGCGATAGGGGAGTGGGGGAGTGGAGAGCGGTAGTGGTGTGCGGTAGGGGAGTGGGGTAGGGGAGTGGGGGAGGGGAATGGGGGATGGGAGTTGGGTAGTGGAGTTGGGTAGGGTAGTGGGTGAGGGGGGTGGGGTGGGGAGTGGGGGTGCGGAGTGGGGGAGCGGAGTGGGGGAGTGGGGGAGTGGGGGAGTGGGGTAGGGGAGCGGGGTAGGGCAGTTGTGGAGGGGAGTGAGGTATGGGAGTGGGGGAGTGGAGTGGGGTACGAGAATGGGGGAGTGGAGTGGGGTACGAGATTGGAGTAGGGGAGTGGGGGAGGGGAGTGGGGGGAGGGGAGGGGAGGGGAGTGGGGGAGGGGGTGGGGGAGGGGTGTTGGGAGGAGATTGGCGGAGGAGAGAGGGGGAGGGGAGTGTCGGAGGGGAGCGGAGTGCGGAGGGGTGTGGGGGAGGTTAGTGTGGGAGGGGAGCGGGGGAGGGGATCTGGGGAGGTGAGAGAGGGAGTAGAATGTGGGAGGAGAGTGGCGGAAGGGAGTTGGGGAGGGGAGTGGGGGAGGGGAGAGGGGGCGGGGAGTGGGGGAGTGGAGTGGGGGATGGGGGTTGACGAGGGGTCTGGGGGAGGGGAGTGGGTTACGGGAGTGGGGGAGGGGAGTGGAGGAGGGGAGTGGGGGAGGGGAGTTGACGAGGGGTGTGGGGGAGGGGAGCGGGGCAGGGTAGTGGTGGAGGGGAGCGGGGGAGGGGAGTTGGGGAGGGGGAGGGGGAAGGGGATTTGCGGAGAGGAGAGGGGGCAGGGAGTGGGGTGGAGGAGTGGAAGAGTGGAGTGGGGTTTGTGAGTGCGGTAGGGGAGTGAGGGAGGGGGTGGGGGACAAGGAATGGGTAGGGGAGTGGCGTCAGTGAGTGGGGGCTTGGGGAGGTGCGTGGAGTGGGGGAGGGGAGTGGAGGGAATGGGAGTTGGGGAGTAGAGTGGGGGAGGTGTGTCAGGTAGGAGAGTTGGGTAGTGGAAGGCAGTGAGGAGGTGGAGGGGAGGGGAGTGGGCTAGAAAAGTTGGGGAGCGGACTGCGGGAGGGGAGGGGAGTGGGGTAGCGGAGTGGGGTAGCGGAGTGGGGTAGCAGAGTGGGGTAGCGGAGTGGGGCAGGGGAGTGGTCAGGGGAGTGGAGCAGGGGAGTGGAGCAGGGGAGTGGAGCAGGGGACTGGGGCAGGGGACTGGGGCAGGGGACTGGGGCAGGGGAGTGGGGCAGGGGAGTGGGGCAGCGGGTGAGGTGCCAGGGAGTGGGGCAGGGGAGTGGGGGAGGGGAGTGGGGGAGGGGAGTGGGGAAGGGGAGTGGGGCAGCGGGTGTGATGTCAGGGAGTGGGTGAGGGGAGTGGGGTTTGGGGAGTGGGGTTTGGGGAGTGGGGTTTGGGGAGTGGGGTCGGGGAGTGGGGTCGGGGAGTGGGGTCGGGGAGTGGGGTCGGGGAGTGGGGTCGGGGAGTGGGGTCGGGGAGTGGGGTCGGGGAGATGTGGAGGGGAGTGCGATAGGGGAGTGGGGGAGTGGAGAGCGGTAGTGGTGTGCGGTAGGGGAGTGGGGTAGGGGAGTGGGGGAGGGGAATGGGGGATGGGAGTGGGGTAGTGGAGTTGGGTAGGGTAGTGGGTGAGGGGAGTGGGGTGGGGAGTGGGGGAGGGGAGTGGGGGAGCAGAGTGGGGGAGCAGAGTGGGGGAGTGGGGGAGTGGGGGAGTGGGGTAGGGGAGCGGGGTAGGGGAGTTGTGGAGGGGAGTGGGGTATGGGAGTGGGGGAGTGGAGTGGGGTACGAGAATGGGGGAGTGGAGTGGGGTACGAGAATGGGGGAGTGGAGTGGGGTACTAGATTTGAGTGGGGGAGGGGAGTGGGGGGAGGGGAGGGGAGTGGGGGAGGGGAGTGGGGGAGGGGAGTGGGGGAGGGGAGTGGGGAAGAGAGTTGTGTAGGGGAGTGGAGCAGGGGAGGGGGTGGGGGAGGGGAGTGGGGGAGGGGTGTTGGGGAGGAGAGTGGCGGAGGAGAGAGGGGGAGGGGAGTGTCGGAGGGGAGCGGAGTGCGGAGGGGTGTGGGGGAGGTTAGTGTGGGAGGGGAGCGGGTGAGGGGATCTGGGGAGGTGAGAGAGGGAGTAGAGTGTGGGAGGAGAGTGGCGGAAGGGAGTTGGGGAGGGGAGTGGGGGAGGGGAGAGGGGGATGGGGATTGACGAGGGGTCTGGGGGGAGGGGAGTGGGTTACGGGAGTGGGGAAGGGGAGTGGGGGAGGGGAGTGGGGGAGGGGAGTTGACGAGGGGTGTGGGGGAGGGGAGCGGGGGAGGGGAGCGGGGCAGGGTAGTGGTGGAGGGGAGCGGGGGAGGGGAGCAAGGGAGGGGCGTTCGGGAGGGGAGTTGGGGAGGGGGAGGGGGAAGGGGATTTGCGGAGAGGAGAGGGGGCAGGGAGTGGGGTGGAGGAGTGGAAGAGGGGAGTGGGGTTTGTGAATGCGGTAGGGGAGTGAGGGAGGGGGTGGGGGACAAGGAATGGGTAGGGGAGTGGCGTCAGTGAGTGGGGGATTGGGGAGGTGAGTGGAGTGGGGGAGGGGAGTGGAGGGAATGGGAGTTGGGGAGTGGAGTGGGGGAGGTGTGTCAGGTAGGAGAGTTGGGTCGTGGAAGGCAGTGAGGAGGTGGAGGGGAGGGGACTGGGCTAGGAAAGTTGGGGAGCGGACTGCGGGAGGGGAGGGGAGTGGGGGAGCGGAGTGGGGTAGCGGGGTGGGGTAGCAGGGTGGGGTAGCAGGGTGGGGTAGCGGAGTGGGGCAGGGGAGTGGGTCAGGGGAGTGGAGCAGGGGAGTGGAGCAGGGGACTGGGGCAGGGGACTGGGGCAGGGGACTGGGGCAGGGGACTGGGGCAGGGGACTGGGGCAGGGGACTGGGGCAGGGGAGTGGGGCAGCGGGTGAGGTGTCAGGGAGTGGGGAAGGGGAGTGGGGCAGCGGGTGTGATGTCAGGGAGTGGGTGAGGGGAGTGGGTTTGGGGAGTGGGGTTGGGGGAGTGGGGTTGGGGGAGTGGGGGAGGGGGAGTGGGGGAGGGGGAGTGGGGTTTGGGGAGTGGGGTTTGGGGATGGGGTCGGGGAGTGGGGTCGGGGAGTGGGGTCGGGGAGTGGGGTCGGGAGTGGGGTCGGGAGTGGGGTCGGGGAGTGGGATCGGGGAGATGTGGAGGAGAGTGCGATAGGGGAGTGGGGGAGTGGAGAGCGGTAGTGGTGTGCGGTAGGGGAGTGGGGGAGGGGAGTGGGGGAGGGGAATGGGGGATGGGAGTGGGGTAGTGGAGTTGGGTCGGGTAGTGGGTGAGGGGAGTAGGGTGGGGAGTGGTTGTGCGGAGTGGGGGAGCGGAGTGGGGGAGTGGGGGAGTGGGGGAGTGCGGTAGGGGAGCGGGGTAGGGGAGTTGTGGAGGGGAGTGAGGTATGGGAGTGGGGGAGTGGAGTGGGGTACGAGAATGGGGGAGTGGAGTGGGGTATGAGATTGGAGTAGGGAAGTGGGGGAGGGGAGTGTGATACGGGAGGGCAGTGAGGAGGTGCAGGGATGCGGAGTGGTGGACAGGAGTGGGGGAGGGGAGAGGGGATGGGAGTGGGTGAGGAGAGTGGAGTGGGGGAGGGGCTGGGGGAGGGGAGTGGGGGAGGGGTGTTCGGGAGGAGAGTGTGGGAGGGGGGCGGGTGAGTGGAGTTGGGGAGGTGAGTGAGGGAGTAGAGTGTGGTAGGAGAGTGGCGGAGGGCGTGAGGGAGGGGAGTGGGGGAGGGGAGTGGGGGAGGGGAGTGTGGGAGCGGAGTTGACGAGGGGTGTGGGGGAGGGGTGTGGGGGAGGGATGTGAGGGAGGGGTGTGGTGGAGAGTAGGGGAGTGGGGTAGGGGAGTTTGTGATGGAAGTGGGGGAGGGGAGTGGGGGAGGGGAGTGGGGGAGGGGAGTGGGGGAGGGGAGTGGGAAGGGGAGTGGTTTAGGGGAGTGGGGAGGGGAGGGGAGTTAGGGAGTGGGGGAAAGGAGTGGTGTGGTGATTTGGAGTGATGTAGGGGAGTTGAGGAGGGGAGTGCAGTAGGGGAGTGGGGGCGTGGAGTGCGGTAGGGGAGTGCGGTAGGGGAATGCGGGAGCGTAGTGGGGGATGGGAGTGTGTTGGGGAGGGCAGTGAAGAGATGCAGGGGAGCGCAGAGGTGGACTGGAGTGGGGGGATGGGAGTGTGGGAGGGGTTGGCTAGGGGAGGGGGTTAGGGGAATGGTGGAGTGGAGAGGGGTAGTGGGGTTGGGGAGGGGAGTGAGTTAGGGGAGTGGGGTAGGGAAGTGGGAAAGTGGTGTCGGATAGGGCAGTGGGATAGTGGAGTGGGATAGGGGAGTGGGATAGGGGAGTGGGATAGGGGAGTGGGATCGGGGAGCGCAGTGAGGAGGTGGAGGGAAGGGGAGTGGGTGAGTCGAGTTGGGGAAGTGTGTGGGGTAGGGGAGTTGGGTTGAGGAGGGCAGTGAGGAGGTGGAGGGAAGGGGAGTGGGGGAGGGGTGTGAGGTAGGAGAGTTGGGGAGCGGAGTGGGGGATGGGAGTGTGGTAGGGGAGGGCAGTGAGGAGGTGCAGGGAAGCGGAGTGTTGGACGGGAGGGGAGTGGGGGACGGGAGTGGGGGAGGGGTGAGGGGGAGGGGAGGGGAGTGGGGAAGGAGTGTCGGGAGTGGAGTGTGCGAGGTGTGTGGGGGAGGGGAGTGGGGGAGGGGAGTGGGCGAGGGGAGTGGGCAAGGGGAGTGGGCAAGGGGAGTGGGCAAGGGGAGTGGGCAAGGGGAGTGGGGGAGGGGAGTGGGGGAGGGGGAGTGGGGGAGGGGGAGTGGGGGAGGGGAAGGGGGGAGGGTTGTGGGGAAGAGTGGGGGAGAGGAGTGGGGGGAGGGGAGGTGGGGAGCCGGTGTGGTGTCAGGGAGTGGGGGAGGGGAGCGTGGGGAGGGGAGCGGGGGATGGGAGTGGGTTAGCGGAGTGGGGGAGGTGAGTGCGGTAGGGGAGTGGGTTTGTTGTGTGGTGATGGGGAGTGGGGTAGGGGATTGGTGGAGGGGAGTGCGGGAGTGGAGTGCGCTAGTGGAGTACGGTAGGGGAGTGGGGTAGGGGAGTGGTGTAGGGGAGTGGGGTAGGGGTGTGTGTGTGAGGGTAGTGAGGGATGGAGTGTGGTAGGGGAGGGCAGTGAAGAGGTGCAGGGAAGCACAGAGGTGGACTGGAGTGGGGGGAGGTGAGTGTGGGACGGGGTGGGCTAGGGGAGTGGGATAGGGGAATGGGATTGGGGAGCGCTGTGATGAGGTGGAGGGAAGGGGAGTGGGTGACTGGAGTTGGGGACGTGTGTGGGGTAGGGGAGTTGGGTTGTGGAGGGCAGTGAGGAGGTGGAGGGAAGGGGAGTGCGGGAGGGGTGTGAGGTAGGAGAGTTGGGGAGGGGTGTAGGGAGTGGAGTGGGGGAGCGGATTTGGGGAGCGGAGTGGTGTAGGGGAGTGGGGTAGGGGAGTTGTGGATGGGAGTTAGGTATGGGAGTGGGGGGTGTGGAGTGGGGGAGGGGAGTGGGGGAGGGGAGTCGGGGAGGGGAGTGGGGGAGGGGAGTGGGGGAGGGTAGAGGAGTGGTGGAGGGGAGGGGTGTGGGGAGTGGGAGAGTGGAGTGGGGGAGTGGAGTGGGGGAGTAGAGTGGGGGAGTGGAGTGGGGGTGAGGAGTGTGGTACGGGAGGGGCAGTGAGAAGGTGCAGGGATGCGGAGTGGGGGAGGAGAGTTGTGTAGGGGAGTGGGGGAGGGGAGTGGGGGAGGAGAGTGGGGGAGTAGAGTGGGGGAGGAGAGTTGTGTAGGGAGTGGAGCAGGGGAGGGGGCAGGGGAGAGGGAGTGGGGGAGGGGAGTGGGGAAGGGGAGTGGGGCAGCGGGTGTGGTGTCAGGGAGTGGGGCAGGGGAGTGGGGCAGGGGAGTGGGGTTGGGGGGAGTGGGGGTTGGGGGAGTGGGGTTGGGGGAGTGGGGCTGGGGAGTGGGGCTGGGGGCGTGGGGCTGGGGAGAGGGGCCGGGGAGAGGGGCCGGGGAGAGGGGGCCGGGGGAGAGGGGCCGGGGAGTGGGGTCGGGGAGTGGGGGGTCGGGGAGTGGAATCGGGGAGATGTGAAGGGGAGTGCGGAAGGGGAGTGCGATAGGGGAGTGAGGGAGTGGAGAGCGGTAGTGGAGTGCGGTAGGGAAGTGGGGTAGGGGAGTGGGGGAGGGGAGTGGGTTAGGGGAGTGGGGTAGGGGAATGGGGGTAGGGGAATGGGGGATGGGAGTGGGGTAGTGGAGTTGGGGTAGGGTAGTGGATGAGGGGAGTGAGGAGTGGGGGTGCGGAGTGGGGGGTGAGGAGTGGGGGAGTGGGGGGAGTGGGGTAGGGGAGCGGGGGGTAGGGGAGTTGTGGAGGGGAGTGAGCTATGGGAGTGGGGGGAGTGGATTGGGGTACGAGAGTGGGGGTAGTGGAGTGGGGTACGAGATTGGAGTAGGGGAGTGGGGGAGGGAAGTGTGGGGAGGGGTGTTCGGGAGGAAAGTGCCGGTGGAGAGAGGGCGAGGGGAGTGTCGGAGGGGAGGGGAGTGGGAAGGGGTGTGTGGAAGGTTAGTGTGGGAGGGGAGCGGGGGGAGGGGAGTTGGGGGAGGTGAGTGAGGGAGTAGAGTGTGGTTGGAGTGTGACGGAGGGCGTGAGGGAGGGGAGTGGGGGGAGGGAAGTGGGGAGGGGAGTGGGAAGGGGAGTGCTTTAGGGGAGTGGGGAGGGGAGTTGAGGTAGGGAGTGGGGGAGAGGAGTGGTGTAGTGATTTGGAGTGGTGTAGGGAGTTGTGGAGGGGAGTGCGGTAGGGGTGTGGGGGGGGTGGAGTGCGGTAGGGGAGTGGGGTAGGGGAATGCGGGAGCGTAGTGGGGGGATGGGAGTGTGGTTAGGGGAGGGCAGTGAAGAGATGCAGGGGAGCGCAGAGGTGGACTGGAGTGGGGGGAGGTGAGTGTGGGAGGGTTTGGCTAGGGGAGGGGGTTAGGGGAATGGTGGAGTGGAGAGGGGTAGTGGAGTTGGGGAGGGGAGTGAGTTAGGGGAGTTGGGGTAGGGAAGTGGGAAAGTGGAGTCGGATAGGGGCAGTGGGATAGTGGAGTGGGATAGGGTGAGCGCAGTGAGGAGGTGGAGGGAAGGGGAGTGGGTGAGTCGAGTTGGTGAGGTGTGTGGGGTAGCGGAGTTGGGTTGAGGAGGGCAGTGAGGAGGTGGAAGGAAGGGGAGTGGGGGAGGGGTGTGAGGTAGGAGAGTTGGGGAGCGGAGTGGGGGATGGGAGTGTGGTAGGGGAGGGCAGTGAGGAGGTGCAGGGAAGCGGAGTGTTGGACGGGAGGGGAGTGGGGGACGGGAGTGGGGGAGGGGTGAGGGGGGAGGGGAGTGGGGGAGGGGAGTGGAGTGGGGGAGGAGTGTCGGGAGTGGAGTGGGCGAGGGGTGTGGGGGAGTGGAGAGGGGGAGCGGAGTGGGCGAGGGGAGTGGGCGAGGGGAGTGGGGGAGGGGAAAGGGGGAGGGTTGTGGGGCGGAGTGGGGGAGGGGAGTGGGTGAGGGGAGTGGGGGAGCCGGTGTGATGTCAGGGAGCGGGGGAGGGGAGCGAGGGAGGGGAGCGGGGGAGGGGAGTGGGGGAGGGGAGTGGGTTAGCGGAGTGGGGGAGGTGAGTGGGTAGGGGAGTGGGGTTGGTGTGTGGTGATTGGGAGTGGGGTAGGGGAGTGGTGGAGAGGGGTGCGGTAGTGGTGTGCGCTCGTGGAGTGCGCTAGTGGAGTACGGAAGGGGAGTGGGGGTAGGGGAGTGATGTAGGGGAGTGGGGTAGGGGTGTGCGTGAGGGTAGTGAGGGATGGGAGTGTGGTCGGAGAGGGCAGTGAAGAGGTGCAGGGAAGCGCAGAGGTGGACTGGAGTGGGGGAAGGGGAGTGTGGGACGGAGTGGGCTAGGGGAGGGGGTTAGGGGAATGGTGGAGTGGTGAGGGGTAATGGTGTTGGGGAGGGGAGTGAGTTAGAGGAGTGGGGTAGGGAAGTGGGAAAGTGGAGTCGGATAGGGCAGTGGATAGTGGAGTGGGATAGGGGAGTGGGATAGGGGAGCGCAGTGAGGAGGTGGAGGGAAGGGGAGTGGGTGAGTGGAGTGGGTGAGGGTGTGTGGGGTAGGGGGAGTTGTGTTGAGGAGGGCAGTGAGGAGGTGGAGGGAAGGGGAGTTGGGGAGGGGTGTGAGGTAGGAGAGTTGGGGAGCGGAGTGGGGGATGGGGAGTGTGGTGAGGAGGGCAGTGTGGAGGAGAAGGAAGGGGAGTAGGGAAGGGGATTGGAGGACAGTGAAGAGGTGGAGGAAAAGGGATTGGGTGAGGGGAGCGGTGCAGGGGAGGGCAGTGAGGATTTGGAGGGAAGGGATGCGGGTAAGGGATGCGGGTGAGGGGAGTGGGGGAGGGGTGTGGGGGAGGGGTGTGGGGGAGGGGGGAGGGGAGAGGGGGTAGGGGAGTTGGGGAGCGGAGTGGGGTAGGAGTGTGGGGTAGGGGTGTGGGGGAGGGGAGTGGGGGAAGGGAGTGGGGGAGGGGAGTGGGGGTACAGGAGCACAGTGAGGAGGTGCAGGGATACGGCGTGGTGGACAGGAGCGGGGGAGGGGGCGGGGGAGGGGAGCGGGTGTGAGGTGTGGGGGAGAGGAGCGGGGGAGGGGAGTTGTGGAGGGGAGTTGGGGAGAGGAGTGGGGTAGGGAAGTGGGAGAGGGGAGTGAGGGAGGGGGTGTGAGGGAGGGGAGTGAGGGAGGGGAGTGAGGGAGGGGAGTTGACGAGGGGATTGAGGGAGGGGGAGTGGGGGGGAGGGGAGGGGGAAGGGGAGTGGTTTAGGGGGTGGGGGAGGGGAGTTGAGGCAGGGAGTGTGGGAGAGGAGTGGGGAAGGGGAGATGCGGAGAGGAGAGGCAGAGGGGAGTGGGGTGGAGGAGTGGGGGGAGGGCAGTTGGGGGAGGGGAGTGGGGGGAGGGGAGTAGGGGGAGGGGAGTAGGGTGAGGGAGTGTGGGAGGGGAGTGTGGAAGGGGAGTGTGGAAGGGGACTTGGGGTGGGGAGTTGGGGTGTGGAGTTGGGGAGGGTAGTTGGGGATGGTAGTTGGGGAAGGTAGTTGGGGAGGGTAGTTGGGGAGGGTAGTTGGGTAGGGGAGTGAGGAAGGTGAGTGTGGAAGGGGAGTGTGGAAGGGGTGTGTGGAAGGGGACTTGGGGTGGGGAGTTGGGGTGTGGAGTTGGGGAGGGGAGTTGGGGAGGGGAGTTGGGGAGGGGTGTGGGGGAGGGGTGTGGGGGAGGGGTGTGGGAGAGGGGAGTGGAGTAGGGGTGTGGGGTAGGGGAGATGGTTAGGGGACTGGGGGCGGGGAGTGGGGGAGGAGAGTGGGGGAGGAGAGTGGGGGAGGAGAGTGGGGGAGGAGAGTGGGGGAGGAGAGTGGGGGTGGAGAGTGTGGGAGGAGAGTGGGATAGGGGTGCTAGGTAGGGGTGTGGGGTCGGGGTGTGGGGTCGGGGTGTGGGGTCGGGGTGTGGGGTCGAGGTGTGGGGTCGGGGTGTGGGGTCGGGGAGTGGGGTAGTGGAGTTGGGGAGCGGAGTGAGTTAGGGGAGTGGGGTAGGGAAGTGGGAAAGTGGAGTGGGATAGGGGAGTGGGATAGGGGAGTAGGATAGGGGAGTGGGATAGGGAAGCGCAGTGAGGAGGTGGAGGGAAGGGGAGTGGGATAGGGGAGTGGGGGAGGTGTGTGGGGTAGGGCAGTTGGGTTGTGGAGGGCAGTGAGGAGGTGGAGGGAAGGGGATTGGGGGAGGGGTGTGAGGTAGGAGAGTTGGGGAGCGGAGTGGGGGATGGGAGTGTTGTAGGGGAGGGCTATGAGGAGGTACAGGGAAGCGGAGTGGTGGACGGGAGGGGAGTCGGGTAGTGGAGAGGGGCAGGGGAGAGGGGGAGGGGAGTCGGGGAGGAGAGTTGGGGAGGGGAGTCGGTCTGGGAGTGGAGTGGGGGTGTGGAGTGGGGGCGTGGAGTGGGGGCGTGGAGTGGGGAAGGATGTGAGGGTGGCTAGTGGGGAGGGGAGTGGGGGAGGGTTGCGGGGGAGGGCAGAGTGGAAGGGGTGTGCGGGAGGGGAGTGCGGGAGGGGAGTGGGAGGAGGGGAGTGGGGGAAGGGGAGTTGGTGAGGCAAGATGGTGAGGGGAGATGGTGAGGGGAGATGGTGAGGGTAGATAGTA
>NW_027141188.1:0-117808 GCF_036365525.1 Heterodontus francisci
GAGATAGAGACAGAAAGCAGAGAAGTGCCAGAAAGCAGAGTAAGAGACATATTGCAGAGAAAGAGACAGAAAGCAGAGAAAGATACAGAAAGCAGAGAAAGTGCCAGAAAGCAGAGAAAGAGACAGAAAGCAGAGAAAGAGACAGAAAGCAGAGAAAGAGAAAGAAAGCAGAGAATGAGGCAGAAAGCAGAGAAAGAGACAGATTGCAGAGAAAGAGACAAAAAGCAGAGAAAGAGACAGAAAGCAGAGAAAGTGCCAGAAAGCAGAGAAAGAGACAGAAATCAGAGACAGAAAGCAGAGAAAGAGACAGAAATCAGAGACAGAAAGCAGAGAAAGAGACAGAAAGCAGAGAAAGAGACAGAAAGCAGAGAAAGTGACAGAAATCAGAGACAGAAAGCAGAGAAAGAGACAGAAATCAGAGACAGAAAGCAGAGAAAGTGACAGATTGCAGAGAAAGAGACAGAAAGCAGAGAAAGAGACAGAAAGCAGAGAAAGTGCCACAAAGCACAGAACGAGACAGATTGCAGAGAAAGAGACAGAAAGCAGAGAAGTGCCAGAATGCAGAGAAAGAGACAGATTGCAGAGAAAGAGACAGAAAGCAGAGAAAGAGACAGAAAGCAGAGAAAGTGCCAGAAAGCATAGAAAGAGACAGAAAGCAGAGAAAGAGAAAGAAAGCAGAGAAATAGACTGATTGCAGAGAAAGAGACAGAAAGCAGAGAAAGAGACAGAAAGCAGAGAAAGTGCCAGAAAGCACAGAACGAGACAGATTGCAGAGATAGAGACAGAAAGCAGAGAAGTGCCAGAAAGCAGAGAAAGAGACATATTGCAGAGAAAGAGACAGAAAGCAGAGAAAGAGACAGAAAGCAGAGTAAGTGCCAGAAAGCAGAGAAAGAGACAGAAAGCAGAGAAAGAGACAGAAATCAGAGACAGAAAGCAGAGAAAGAGACAGAAATCAGAGACAGAAAGCAGAGAAAGAGACAGAAAGCAGAGAAAGAGACAGAAAGCAGAGAAAGTGACAAAAAGCAGAGAAAGTGCCACAAAGCACAGAACGAGACAGATTGCAGAGATAGAGACAGAAAGCAGAGAAGTGCCAGAAAGCAGAGAAAGAGACATATTGCAGAGTAAGAGACAGAAAGCAGAGAAAGAGACAGAAAGCAGAGAAAGTGCCAGAAAGCAGAGAAAGAGACAGAAAGAAGAGAAAGAGACAGAAAGCAGAGAAAGAGAAAGAAAGCAGAGAATGAGGCAGAAAGCAGAGAAAGAGACAGATTGCAGAGAAAGAGACAAAAAGCAGAGAAAGAGACAGAAAGCAGAGAAAGTGCCAGAAAGCAGAGAAAGAGACAGAAATCAGAGACAGAAAGCAGAGAAAGAGACAGAAATCAGAGACAGAAAGCAGAGAAAGAGACAGAAAGCAGAGGAAGAGTCAGAAAGCAGAGAAAGTGACAAAAATGTGGAGAAAGAGACAGAAAGCAGAGAAAGAGTCATAATGTGGAGAAAGAGACTGAAAGTGGAGAAAGCGGCTGAAAGTGGAGAAAGAGACAGAAATCAGAGAAAGTGCCAGAAAGCAGAGAAAGAGACAGATAGCAGAGAAAGAGACAGAAAGCGGAGAAAGCGACTGAATGTGGAGAAAGAGACAGAAAGCAGAGAAAGAGTCATAAAGTGGAGAAAGAGACTGAAAGTGGAGAAAGCGACTGAAAGTGGAGAAAGAGAAGAAAGCTGAGAAAGAGACAGAAAGCAGAGAAAGAGCCAGAATGCAGAGAAAGAGACAGAAAGCAGAGAAAGTGACAAAAAGCAGAGAAAGCGGCTGAAAGTGGAGAAGGAGACAGAAAGCAGAGAAATAGTCTGAAAGCAGAGAAAGTGCAAGAAAGCTGAGAAAGATACAGAAAGCAGAGAAAGCAGAGATAGAGACAGAAAGCACAGAAAGAGACAGAAAGCGGAGAAAGCGACTGAATGTGGAGAAAGAGACAGAAAGCAGAGAAAGAGTCATAAAGTGGAGAAAGAGACTGAAAGTGGAGAAAGCGACTGTAAGTGGAGAAAGAGAAGAAAGCTGAAAAAGAGGCAGAAAGCGGAGAAAGAGACTGAAAGTGGAGAAAGCGACTGAAAGTGGAGAAAGAGACAGAAAGCAGAGAAACAGTCAGAAAGCAGAGAAAGAGACAGAAAGCAGAGAAAGAGACAGAAGCAGAGAAAGTGACAAAAAGCGGAGAAAGCGACTGAATGTGGAGAAAGAGACAGAAAGCAGAGAAAGAGTCATAAAGTGGAGAAAGAGACTGAAAGTGGAGAAAGCGACTGAAAGTGGAGAAAGAGAAGAAAGCTGAGAAAGAGACAGAAAGCAGAGAAAGAGCCAGAATGCAGAGAAAGAGACAGAAAGCAGAGAAAGTGACAAAAAGCAGAGAAAGCGGCTGAAAGTGGAGAAGGAGACAGAAAGCAGAGAAATAGTCTGAAAGCAGAGAAAGTGCAAGAAAGCTGAGAAAGATACAGAAAGCAGAGAAAGCAGAGATAGAGACAGAAAGCACAGAAAGAGACAGAAAGCGGAGAAAGCGACTGAATGTGGAGAAAGAGACAGAAAGCAGAGAAAGAGTCATAAAGTGGAGAAATAGACTGAAAGTGGAGAAAGCGACTGTAAGTGGAGAAAGAGAAGAAAGCTGAAAAAGAGGCAGAAAGCGGAGAAAGAGACTGAAAGTGGAGAAAGCGACTGAAAGTGGAGAAAGAGACAGAAAGCAGAGAAACAGTCAGAAAGCAGAGAAAGAGACAGAAAGCAGAGAAAGAGACAGAAGCAGAGAAAGAGACAGAAGCAGAGAAAGAGACAGATTGCGGAGAAAAAGGCAGAAAGCAGAGAAAGAGTCAAATTGCAGAGAAAGAGACAGAAGCAGAGAAAGTGACAAAAAGCAGAGAAATAGACAGATTGCAGAGAAAGAGACAGAAAGCAGAGAAAGTGCCAGAAAGCACAGAACGAGACAGATTGCAGAGATAGAGACAGAAAGCAGAGAAGTGCCAGAAAGCAGAGTAAGAGACATATTGCAGAGAAAGAGACAGAAAGCAGAGAAAGATACAGAAAGCAGAGAAAGTGCCAGAAAGCAGAGAAAGAGACAGAAAGCAGAGAAAGAGACAGAAAGCAGAGAAAGAGAAAGAAAGCAGAGAATGAGGCAGAAAGCAGAGAAAGAGACAGATTGCAGAGAAAGAGACAAAAAGCAGAGAAAGAGACAGAAAGCAGAGAAAGTGCCAGAAAGCAGAGAAAGAGACAGAAATCAGAGACAGAAAGCAGAGAAAGAGACAGAAATCAGAGACAGAAAGCAGAGAAAGAGACAGAAAGCAGAGAAAGAGACAGAAAGCAGAGAAAGTGACAGAAATCAGAGACAGAAAGCAGAGAAAGAGACAGAAATCAGAGACAGAAAGCAGAGAAAGTGACAGATTGCAGAGAAAGAGACAGAAAGCAGAGAAAGAGACAGAAAGCAGAGAAAGTGCCACAAAGCACAGAACGAGACAGATTGCAGAGAAAGAGACAGAAAGCAGAGAAGTGCCAGAATGCAGAGAAAGAGACAGATTGCAGAGAAAGAGACAGAAAGCAGAGAAAGAGACAGAAAGCAGAGAAAGTGCCAGAAAGCATAGAAAGAGACAGAAAGCAGAGAAAGAGAAAGAAAGCAGAGAAATAGACTGATTGCAGAGAAAGAGACAGAAAGCAGAGAAAGAGACAGAAAGCAGAGAAAGTGCCAGAAAGCACAGAACGAGACAGATTGCAGAGATAGAGACAGAAAGCAGAGAAGTGCCAGAAAGCAGAGAAAGAGACATATTGCAGAGAAAGAGACAGAAAGCAGAGAAAGAGACAGAAAGCAGAGTAAGTGCCAGAAAGCAGAGAAAGAGACAGAAAGCAGAGAAAGAGACAGAAAGCAGAGAAAGAGAAAGAAAGCAGAGAATGAGGCAGAAAGCAGAGAAAGAGACAGATTGCAGAGAAAGAGAGAGAAAGCAGAGAAAGTGCCAGAAAGCAGAGAAAGAGACGGAAATCAGAGACAGAAAGCAGAGAAAGAGACAGAAATCAGAGACAGAAAGCACAGAAAGAGACAGAAAGCAGAGAAAGAGACAGAAAGCAGAGAAAGTGACAAAAAGCAGAGAAAGCGGCTGAAAGTGGAGAAAGAGACAGAAAGCAGAGAAATAGTCAGAAAGCAGAGAAAGTGCAAGAAAGCAGAGAAAGCAGAGAAAGAGACAGAAAGCAGAGAAAGAGACAGAAAGCGGAGAAAGCGACTGAATGTGGAGAAAGAGACAGAAAGCAGAGAAAGAGTCATAAAGTGGAGAAAGAGACTGAAAGTGGAGAAAGCGACTGTAAGTGGAGAAAGAGAAGAAAGCTGAGAAAGAGACAGAAAGCGGAGAAAGAGACTGAAAGTGGAGAAAGCGACTGAAAGTGGAGAAAGAGACAGAAAGCAGAGAAACAGGCAGAAAGCAGAGAAAGAGACAGAAAGCAGAGAAAGAGACAGAAGCAGAGAAAGAGACAGAAGCAGAGAAAGAGACATATTGCGGAGAAAAAGGCAGAAAGCCGAGAAAGAGTCAAATTGCAGAGAAAGAGACAGAAGCAGAGAAAGTGAAAAAAAGCAGAGAAATAGACAGATTGCAGAGAAAGAGACAGAAAGCAGAGAAAGAGACAGTAAGCAGAGAAAGTGCCAGAAAGCACAGAACGAGACAGATTGCAGAGATAGAGACAGAAAGCAGAGAAGTGCCAGAAAGCAGAGAAAGAGACATATTGCAGAGAAAGAGACAGAAAGCAGGGAAAGAGACAGAAAGCAGAGTAAGTGCCAGAAAGCAGAGAAAGAGACAGAAAGCAGAGAAAGAGACAGAAAGCAGAGAAAGAGAAAGAAAGCAGAGAATGAGGCAGAAAGCAGAGAAAGAGACAGATTGCAGAGAAAGAGACAAAAAGCAGAGAAAGAGACAGAAAGCAGAGAAAGTGCCAGAAAGCAGAGAAAGAGACAGAAATCAGAGACAGAAAGCAGAGAAAGAGACAGAAATCAGAGACAGAAAGCAGAGAAAGAGACAGAAAGCAGAGAAAGAGACAGAAAGCAGAGAAAGTGACAAAAAGCAGAGAAAGTGCCACAAAGCACAGAACGAGACAGATTGCAGAGATAGAGACAGAAAGCAGAGAAGTGCCAGAAAGCAGAGAAAGAGACATATTGCAGAGTAAGAGACAGAAAGCAGAGAAAGAGACAGAAAGCAGAGAAAGTGCCAGAAAGCAGAGAAAGAGACAGAAAGAAGAGAAAGAGACAGAAAGCAGAGAAAGAGAAAGAAAGCAGAGAATGAGGCAGAAAGCAGAGAAAGAGACAGATTGCAGAGAAAGAGACAAAAAGCAGAGAAAGAGACAGAAAGCAGAGAAAGTGCCAGAAAGCAGAGAAAGAGACAGAAATCAGAGACAGAAAGCAGAGAAAGAGACAGAAATCAGAGACAGAAAGCAGAGAAAGAGACAGAAAGCAGAGAAAGAGTCAGAAAGCAGAGAAAGTGACAAAAATGTGGAGAAAGAGACAGAAAGCAGAGAAAGAGTCATAATGTGGAGAAAGAGACTGAAAGTGGAGAAAGCGGCTGAAAGTGGAGAAAGAGACAGAAATCAGAGAAAGTGCCAGAAAGCAGAGAAAGAGACAGATAGCAGAGAAAGAGACAGAAAGCGGAGAAAGCGACTGAATGTGGAGAAAGAGACAGAAAGCAGAGAAAGAGTCATAAAGTGGAGAAAGAGACTGAAAGTGGAGAAAGCGACTGAAAGTGGAGAAAGAGAAGAAAGCTGAGAAAGAGACAGAAAGCAGAGAAAGAGCCAGAATGCAGAGAAAGAGACAGAAAGCAGAGAAAGTGACAAAAAGCAGAGAAAGCGGCTGAAAGTGGAGAAGGAGACAGAAAGCAGAGAAATAGTCTGAAAGCAGAGAAAGTGCAAGAAAGCTGAGAAAGATACAGAAAGCAGAGAAAGCAGAGATAGAGACAGAAAGCACAGAAAGAGACAGAAAGCGGAGAAAGCGACTGAATGTGGAGAAAGAGACAGAAAGCAGAGAAAGAGTCATAAAGTGGAGAAAGAGACTGAAAGTGGAGAAAGCGACTGTAAGTGGAGAAAGAGAAGAAAGCTGAAAAAGAGGCAGAAAGCGGAGAAAGAGACTGAAAGTGGAGAAAGCGACTGAAAGTGGAGAAAGAGACAGAAAGCAGAGAAACAGTCAGAAAGCAGAGAAAGAGACAGAAAGCAGAGAAAGAGACAGAAGCAGAGAAAGAGACAGAAGCAGAGAAAGAGACAGATTGCGGAGAAAAAGGCAGAAAGCAGAGAAAGAGTCAAATTGCAGAGAAAGAGACAGAAGCAGAGAAAGTGACAAAAAGCAGAGAAATAGACAGATTGCAGAGAAAGAGACAGAAAGCAGAGAAAGTGCCAGAAAGCACAGAACGAGACATATTGCAGAGATAGAGACAGAAAGCAGAGAAGTGCCAGAAAGCAGAGTAAGAGACATATTGCAGAGAAAGAGACAGAAAGCAGAGAAAGATACAGAAAGCAGAGAAAGTGCCAGAAAGCAGAGAAAGAGACAGAAAGCAGAGAAAGAGACAGAAAGCAGAGAAAGAGAAAGAAAGCAGAGAATGAGGCAGAAAGCAGAGAAAGAGACAGATTGCAGAGAAAGAGACAAAAAGCAGAGAAAGAGACAGAAAGCAGAGAAAGTGCCAGAAAGCAGAGAAAGAGACAGAAATCAGAGACAGAAAGCAGAGAAAGAGACAGAAATCAGAGACAGAAAGCAGAGAAAGAGACAGAAAGCAGAGAAAGAGACAGAAAGCAGAGAAAGTGACAGAAATCAGAGACAGAAAGCAGAGAAAGAGACAGAAATCAGAGACAGAAAGCAGAGAAAGTGACAGATTGCAGAGAAAGAGACAGAAAGCAGAGAAAGAGACAGAAAGCAGAGAAAGTGCCACAAAGCACAGAACGAGACAGATTGCAGAGAAAGAGACAGAAAGCAGAGAAGTGCCAGAATGCAGAGAAAGAGACAGATTGCAGAGAAAGAGACAGAAAGCAGAGAAAGAGACAGAAAGCAGAGAAAGTGCCAGAAAGCATAGAAAGAGACAGAAAGCAGAGAAAGAGAAAGAAAGCAGAGAAATAGACTGATTGCAGAGAAAGAGACAGAAAGCAGAGAAAGAGACAGAAAGCAGAGAAAGTGCCAGAAAGCACAGAACGAGACAGATTGCAGAGATAGAGACAGAAAGCAGAGAAGTGCCAGAAAGCAGAGAAAGAGACATATTGCAGAGAAAGAGACAGAAAGCAGAGAAAGAGACAGAAAGCAGAGTAAGTGCCAGAAAGCAGAGAAAGAGACAGAAAGCAGAGAAAGAGACAGAAAGCAGAGAAAGAGAAAGAAAGCAGAGAATGAGGCAGAAAGCAGAGAAAGAGACAGATTGCAGAGAAAGAGAGAGAAAGCAGAGAAAGTGCCAGAAAGCAGAGAAAGAGACGGAAATCAGAGACAGAAAGCAGAGAAAGAGACAGAAATCAGAGACAGAAAGCACAGAAAGAGACAGAAAGCAGAGAAAGAGACAGAAAGCAGAGAAAGTGCCAGAAAGCACAGAACGAGACATATTGCAGAGATAGAGACAGAAAGCAGAGAAGTGCCAGAAAGCAGAGTAAGAGACATATTGCAGAGAAAGAGACAGAAAGCAGAGAAAGATACAGAAAGCAGAGAAAGTGCCAGAAAGCAGAGAAAGAGACAGAAAGCAGAGAAAGAGACAGAAAGCAGAGAAAGAGAAAGAAAGCAGAGAATGAGGCAGAAAGCAGAGAAAGAGACAGATTGCAGAGAAAGAGAGAGAAAGCAGAGAAAGTGCCAGAAAGCAGAGAAAGAGACGGAAATCAGAGACAGAAAGCAGAGAAAGAGACAGAAATCAGAGACAGAAAGCAGAGAAAGAGACAGAAAGCAGAGAAAGTGACAAAAAGCAGAGAAAGCGGCTGAAAGTGGAGAAAGAGACAGAAAGCAGAGAAATAGTCAGAAAGCAGAGAAAGTGCAAGAAAGCAGAGAAAGCAGAGAAAGAGACAGAAAGCAGAGAAAGAGACAGAAAGCGGAGAAAGCGACTGAATGTGGAGAAAGAGACAGAAAGCAGAGAAAGAGTCATAAAGTGGAGAAAGAGACTGAAAGTGGAGAAAGCGACTGTAAGTGGAGAAAGAGAAGAAAGCTGAGAAAGAGACAGAAAGCGGAGAAAGAGACTGAAAGTGGAGAAAGCGACTGAAAGTGGAGAAAGAGACAGAAAGCAGAGAAACAGGCAGAAAGCAGAGAAAGAGACAGAAAGCAGAGAAAGAGACAGAAGCAGAGAAAGAGACAGAAGCAGAGAAAGAGACATATTGCGGAGAAAAAGGCAGAAAGCCGAGAAAGAGTCAAATTGCAGAGAAAGAGACAGAAGCAGAGAAAGTGACAAAAAGCAGAGAAATAGACAGATTGCAGAGAAAGAGACAGAAAGCAGAGAAAGAGACAGTAAGCAGAGAAAGTGCCAGAAAGCACAGAACGAGACAGATTGCAGAGATAGAGACAGAAAGCAGAGAAGTGCCAGAAAGCAGAGAAAGAGACATATTGCAGAGAAAGAGACAGAAAGCAGGGAAAGAGACAGAAAGCAGAGTAAGTGCCAGAAAGCAGAGAAAGAGACAGAAAGCAGAGAAAGAGACAGAAAGCAGAGAAAGAGAAAGAAAGCAGAGAATGAGGCAGAAAGCAGAGAAAGAGACAGATTGCAGAGAAAGAGACAAAAAGCAGAGAAAGAGACAGAAAGCAGAGAAAGTGCCAGAAAGCAGAGAAAGAGACAGAAATCAGAGACAGAAAGCAGAGAAAGAGACAGAAATCAGAGACAGAAAGCAGAGAAAGAGACAGAAAGCAGAGAAAGAGACAGAAAGCAGAGAAAGTGACAAAAAGCAGAGAAAGTGCCACAAAGCACAGAACGAGACAGATTGCAGAGATAGAGACAGAAAGCAGAGAAGTGCCAGAAAGCAGAGAAAGAGACATATTGCAGAGTAAGAGACAGAAAGCAGAGAAAGAGACAGAAAGCAGAGAAAGTGCCAGAAAGCAGAGAAAGAGACAGAAAGAAGAGAAAGAGACAGAAAGCAGAGAAAGAGAAAGAAAGCAGAGAATGAGGCAGAAAGCAGAGAAAGAGACAGATTGCAGAGAAAGAGACAAAAAGCAGAGAAAGAGACAGAAAGCAGAGAAAGTGCCAGAAAGCAGAGAAAGAGACAGAAATCAGAGACAGAAAGCAGAGAAAGAGACAGAAATCAGAGACAGAAAGCAGAGAAAGAGACAGAAAGCAGAGAAAGAGTCAGAAAGCAGAGAAAGTGACAAAAATGTGGAGAAAGAGACAGAAAGCAGAGAAAGAGTCATAATGTGGAGAAAGAGACTGAAAGTGGAGAAAGCGGCTGAAAGTGGAGAAAGAGACAGAAATCAGAGAAAGTGCCAGAAAGCAGAGAAAGAGACAGATAGCAGAGAAAGAGACAGAAAGCGGAGAAAGCGACTGAATGTGGAGAAAGAGACAGAAAGCAGAGAAAGAGTCATAAAGTGGAGAAAGAGACTGAAAGTGGAGAAAGCGACTGAAAGTGGAGAAAGAGAAGAAAGCTGAGAAAGAGACAGAAAGCAGAGAAAGAGCCAGAATGCAGAGAAAGAGACAGAAAGCAGAGAAAGTGACAAAAAGCAGAGAAAGCGGCTGAAAGTGGAGAAGGAGACAGAAAGCAGAGAAATAGTCTGAAAGCAGAGAAAGTGCAAGAAAGCTGAGAAAGATACAGAAAGCAGAGAAAGCAGAGATAGAGACAGAAAGCACAGAAAGAGACAGAAAGCGGAGAAAGCGACTGAATGTGGAGAAAGAGACAGAAAGCAGAGAAAGAGTCATAAAGTGGAGAAAGAGACTGAAAGTGGAGAAAGCGACTGTAAGTGGAGAAAGAGAAGAAAGCTGAAAAAGAGGCAGAAAGCGGAGAAAGAGACTGAAAGTGGAGAAAGCGACTGAAAGTGGAGAAAGAGACAGAAAGCAGAGAAACAGTCAGAAAGCAGAGAAAGAGACAGAAAGCAGAGAAAGAGACAGAAGCAGAGAAAGAGACAGAAGCAGAGAAAGAGACAGATTGCGGAGAAAAAGGCAGAAAGCAGAGAAAGAGTCAAATTGCAGAGAAAGAGACAGAAGCAGAGAAAGTGACAAAAAGCAGAGAAATAGACAGATTGCAGAGAAAGAGACAGAAAGCAGAGAAAGTGCCAGAAAGCACAGAACGAGACATATTGCAGAGATAGAGACAGAAAGCAGAGAAGTGCCAGAAAGCAGAGTAAGAGACATATTGCAGAGAAAGAGACAGAAAGCAGAGAAAGATACAGAAAGCAGAGAAAGTGCCAGAAAGCAGAGAAAGAGACAGAAAGCAGAGAAAGAGACAGAAAGCAGAGAAAGAGAAAGAAAGCAGAGAATGAGGCAGAAAGCAGAGAAAGAGAAAGAAAGCAGAGAATGAGGCAGAAAGCAGAGAAAGAGACAGATTGCAGAGAAAGAGAGAGAAAGCAGAGAAAGTGCCAGAAAGCAGAGAAAGAGACGGAAATCAGAGACAGAAAGCAGAGAAAGAGACAGAAATCAGAGACAGAAAGCACAGAAAGAGACAGAAAGCAGAGAAAGAGACAGAAAGCAGAGAAAGTGACAAAAAGCAGAGTAAGAGACATATTGCAGAGAAAGAGACAGAAAGCAGAGAAAGATACAGAAAGCAGAGAAAGTGCCAGAAAGCAGAGAAAGAGACAGAAAGCAGAGAAAGAGACAGAAAGCAGAGAAAGAGAAAGAAAGCAGAGAATGAGGCAGAAAGCAGAGAAAGAGACAGATTGCAGAGAAAGAGAGAGAAAGCAGAGAAAGTGCCAGAAAGCAGAGAAAGAGACGGAAATCAGAGACAGAAAGCAGAGAAAGAGACAGAAATCAGAGACAGAAAGCAGAGAAAGAGACAGAAAGCAGAGAAAGTGACAAAAAGCAGAGAAAGCGGCTGAAAGTGGAGAAAGAGACAGAAAGCAGAGAAATAGTCAGAAAGCAGAGAAAGTGCAAGAAAGCAGAGAAAGCAGAGAAAGAGACAGAAAGCAGAGAAAGAGACAGAAAGCGGAGAAAGCGACTGAATGTGGAGAAAGAGACAGAAAGCAGAGAAAGAGTCATAAAGTGGAGAAAGAGACTGAAAGTGGAGAAAGCGACTGTAAGTGGAGAAAGAGAAGAAAGCTGAGAAAGAGACAGAAAGCGGAGAAAGAGACTGAAAGTGGAGAAAGCGACTGAAAGTGGAGAAAGAGAAGAAAGCTGAGAAAGAGACAGAAAGCAGAGAAAGTGCAAGAAAGCAGAGGAAGAGACAGAAAGCAGAGAAAGCAGAGAAAGAGACAGAAAGTAGAGAAAGTGACAAAAAGCAGAGAAAGCGGCTGAAAGTGGAGAAGGAGACAGAAAGCAGAGAAATAGTCAGAAAGCAGAGAAAGTGCAAGAAAGCAGAGAAAGAGACAGAAAGCAGAGAAAGCAGAGATAGAGACAGAAAGCAGAGAAAGTGACAAAAAGCAGAGAAAGCGGCTGAAAGTGGAGAAGGAGACAGAAAGCAGAGAAATAGTCAGAAAGCAGAGAAAGTGCAAGAAAGCAGAGAAAGAGACAGAAAGCAGAGAAAGAGACGGAAAGCGGAGAAAGCGACTGAAGGTCGAGAAAGAGACAGAAAGCAGAGAAAGAGTCATAAAGTGGAGACAGAGACTGAAAGTGGAGAACGCGACTGAAAGTGGAGAAAGAGAAGAAAGCTGAGAAAGAGACAGAAAGCGGAGAAAGAGACTGAAAGTGGAGAAAGCGAAAGTAAGTGGAGAAAGAGACAGAAAGCAGAGAAAGTGCCAGAATGGAGACAACGAGACAGATTGCAGAGAAAGAGACAGAAGCAGAGAAAGTGACAGATTGCAGAGAAAGAGACAGAAAGCAGAGAAAGAGACAGAAAGCAGAGAAAGTGCCACAAAGCACAGAACGAGACAGATTGCCGAGAAAGAGACAGAAAGCAGAGAAGTGCCAGAAAGCAGAGAAAGAGACAGATTGCAGAGAAAGAGACAGAAAGCAGAGAAAGAGACAGAAAGCAGAGAAAGTGCCAGAAAGCATAGAAAGAGACAGAAAGCAGAGAAAGAGAAAGAAAGCAGAGAATGAGACAGAAAGCAGAGAAAGTGACAGATTGCAGAGAAAGAGACAAAAAGCAGAGAAAGTTCCAGAAAGCAGAGAAAGAGACAGAAAGCAGAGAAAGAGACAGAAAGCAGAGAAAGAGACAGAAATCAGAGACAGAAAGCAGAGAAAGTGCCAGAAAGCAGAGAAAGAGACAGAAAGCAGAGAAAGAGACAGAAAGCAGAGAAAGTGACAAAAAGCAGAGAAAGCGGCTGAAAGTGGAGAAAGAGACAGAAAGTAGAGAAATAGTCAGAAAGCAGAGAAAGTGCAAGAAAGCAGAGAAAGAGACAGAAAGCAGAGAAAGCAGAGAAAGAGACAGAAAGCAGAGAAAGAGACAGAAAGCGGAGAAAGCGACTGAATGTGGAGAAAGAGACAGAAAGCAGAGAAAGAGTCATAAAGTGGAGAAAGAGACTGAAAGCGGAGAAAGCGACTGTAAGTGGAGAAAGAGAAGAAAGCTGAGAAAGAGACAGAAAGCGGAGAAAGAGACTGAAAGCAGAGAAGCAGTCAGAAAGCAGAGAAAGAGACAGAAAGCTGAGAAAGAGACAGAAGCAGAGAAAGAGACAGAAGCAGAGAAAGAGACATATTGCGGAGAAAAAGGCAGAAAGCCGAGAAAGAGTCAAATTGCAGAGAAAGAGACAGAAGCAGAGAAAGTGACAAAAAGCAGAGAAATAGACAGATTGCAGAGAAAGAGACAGAAAGCAGAGAAAGAGACAGAAAGCAGAGAAGTGCCAGAAAGCAGAGAAAGAGACATATTGCAGAGAAAGAGACAGAAAGCAGAGAAAGAGACAGAAAGCAGAGAAAGTGCCAGAAAGCAGAGAAAGAGACAGAAAGCAGAGAAAGAGACAGAAAGCAGAGAAAGAGAAAGAAAGCAGAGAATGAGGCAGAAAGCAGAGAAAGAGACAGATTGCAGAGAAAGAGACAAAAAGCAGAGAAAGAGACAGAAAGCAGAGAAAGTGCCAGAAAGCAGAGAAAGAGACAGAAATCAGAGACAGAAAGCAGAGAAAGAGACAGAAATCAGAGACAGAAAGCAGAGAAAGAGACAGAAAGCAGGGAAAGAGACAGAAAGCAGAGAAAGTGACAAAAAGCAGAGAAAGCGGCTGAAAGTGGAGAAAGAGACAGAAATCAGAAAAGTGCCAGAAAGCAGAGAAAGAGACAGATAGTAGAGAAAGAGACAGAAAGCGGAGAAAGCGACTGAATGTGGAGAAAGAGACAGAAAGCAGAGAAAGAGTCATAAAGTGGAGAAAGAGACTGAAAGTGGAGAAAGCGACTGAAAGTGGAGAAAGAGAAGAAAGCTGAGAAAGAGACAGAAAGCAGAGAAAGTGCAAGAAAGCAGAGAAAGAGACAGAAAGCAGAGAAAGCAGAGAAAGAGACAGAAAGCAGAGAAAGTGACAAAAAGCAGAGAAAGCGGCTGAAAGTGGAGAAGGAGACAGAAAGCAGAGAAATAGTCAGAAGGCAGAGAAAGTACAAGAAAGCAGAGAAAGAGGCAGAAAGCAGAGAAAGCAGAGATAGAGACAGAAAGCAGAGAAAGTGACAAAAAGCAGAGAAAGCGGCTGAAAGTGGAGAAGGAGACAGAAAGCAGAGAAAGAGACAGAAAGCAGAGAAAGTGCAAGAAAGCAGAGAAAGAGACAGAAAGCAGAGAAAGAGACGGAAAGCGGAGAAAGCGACTGAAGGTCGAGAAAGAGACAGAAAGCAGAGAAAGAGTCATAAAGTGGAGACAGAGACTGAAAGTGGAGAAAGCGACTGAAAGTGGAGAAAGAGAAGAAAGCTGAGAAAGAGACAGAAAGCGGAGAAAGAGACTGAAAGTGGAGAAAGCGAAAGTAAGTGGAGAAAGTGCCAGAAAGCAGAGAAAGTGCCAGAATGGAGACAACGAGACAGATTGCAGAGAAAGAGACAGAAGCAGAGGAAGTGACAGATTGCAGAGAAAGAGACAGAAAGCAGAGAAAGAGACAGAAAGCAGAGAAAGTGCCACAAAGCACAGAACGAGACAGATTGCAGAGAAAGAGACAGAAAGCAGAGAAGTGCCAGAAAGCAGAGAAAGAGACAGATTGCAGAGAAAGAGACAGAAAGCAGAGAAAGAGACAGAAAGCAGAGAAAGTGCCAGAAAGCATAGAAAGAGACAGAAAGCAGAGAAAGAGAAAGAAAGCAGAGAATGAGACAGAAAGCAGAGAAAGTGACAGATTGCAGAGAAAGAGAAAAAAAGCAGAGAAAGTTCCAGAAAGCAGAGAAAGAGACAGAAAGCAGAGAAAGAGACAGAAATCAGAGACAGAAAGCAGAGAAAGTGCCAGAAAGCAGAGAAAGAGACAGAAAGCAGAGAAAGAGACAGAAAGCAGAGAAAGTGACAAAAAGCAGAGAAAGCGGCTGAAAGTGGAGAAAGAGACAGAAAGCAGAGAAATAGTCAGAAAGCAGAGAAAGTGCAAGAAAGCAGAGAAAGAGACAGAAAGCAGAGAAAGCAGAGAAAGAGACAGAAAGCAGAGAAAGAGACAGAAAGCGGAGAAAGCGACTGAATGTGGAGAAAGAGACAGAAAGCAGAGAACGAGTCATAAAGTGGAGAAAGAGACTGAAAGTGGAGAAAGCGACTGTAAGTGGAGAAAGAGAAGAAAGCTGAGAAAGAGACAGAAAGCGGAGAAAGAGACTGAAAGTGGAGAAAGCGACTGAAAGTGGAGAAAGAGACAGAAAGCAGAGAAACAGTCAGAAAGCAGAGAAAGAGACAGAAAGCAGAGAAAGAGACAGAAGCAGAGAAAGAGACTGAAGCAGAGAAAGAGACATATTGCGGAGAAAAAGGCAGAAAGCCGAGAAAGAGTCAAATTGCAGAGAAAGAGACAGAAGCAGAGAAAGTGACAAAAAGCAGAGAAATAGACAGATTGCAGAGAAAGAGACAGAAAGCAGAGAAAGAGACAGAAAGCAGAGAAGTGCCAGAAAGCACAGAAAGAGACATATTGCAGAGAAAGAGACAGAAAGCAGAGAAAGAGACAGAAAGCAGAGAAAGTGCCAGAAAGCAGAGAAAGAGACAGAAAGCAGAGAAAGAGACAGAAAGCAGAGAAAGAGAAAGAAAGCAGAGAATGAGGCAGAAAGCAGAGAAAGAGACAGATTGCAGAGAAAGAGACAAAAAGCAGAGAAAGAGACAGAAAGCAGAGAAAGTGCCAGAAAGCAGAGAAAGAGACAGAAATCAGAGACAGAAAGCAGAGAAAGAGACAGAAATCAGAGACAGAAAGCAGAGAAAGAGACAGAAAGCAGAGAAAGAGACAGAAAGCAGAGAAAGTGACAAAAAGCAGAGAAAGCGGCTGAAAGTGGAGAAAGAGACAGAAATCAGAGAAAGTGCCAGAAAGCAGAGAAAGAGACAGATAGCAGAGAAAGAGTCATAAAGTGGAGAAAGAGACTGAAAGTGGAGAAAGCGACTGAAAGTGGAGAAAGAGAAGAAAGCTCAGAAAGAGACAGAAAGCAGAGAAAGAGACTGAAAGCTGAGAAAGAGACAGAAATCAGAGACAGAAAGCAGAGAAAGAGACAGAAAGCAGAGAAAGTGACAAAAAGCAGAGAAAGCGGCTGAAAGTGGAGAAGGAGACAGAAAGCAGAGAAATAGTCAGAAAGCAGAGAAAGTGCAAGAAAGCAGAGAAAGAGGCAGAAAGCAGAGAAAGCAGAGATAGAGACAGAAAGCAGAGAAAGTGACAAAAAGCAGAGAAAGCGGCTGAAAGTGGAGAAGGAGACAAAAAGCAGAGAAAGAGACAGAAAGCAGAGAAAGTGCAAGAAAGCAGAGAAAGAGACAGAAAGCAGAGAAAGAGACGGAAAGCGGAGAAAGCGACTGAAGGTCGAGAAAGAGACAGAAAGCAGAGAAAGAGTCATAAAGTGGAGACAGAGACTGAAAGTGGAGAAAGCGACTGAAAGTGGAGAAAGAGAAGAAAGCTGAGAAAGAGACAGAAAGCGGAGAAAGAGACTGAAAGTGGAGAAAGCGAAAGTAAGTGGAGAAAGAGACATAAAGCAGAGAAAGTGCCAGAATGGAGACAACGAGACAGATTGCAGAGAAAGAGACAGAAAGCAGAGGAAGTGACAGATTGCAGAGAAAGAGACAGAAAGCAGAGAAAGAGACAGAAAGCAGAGAAAGTGCCACAAAGCACAGAACGAGACAGATTGCAGAGAAAGAGACAGAAAGCAGAGAAGTGCCAGAAAGCAGAGAAAGAGACAGATTGCAGAGAAAGAGACAGAAAGCAGAGAATGAGACAGAAAGCAGAGAAAGTGCCAGAAAGCATTGAAAGAGACAGAAAGCAGAGAAAGAGAAAGAAAGCAGAGAATGAGACAGAAAGCAGAGAAAGTGACAGATTGCAGAGAAAGAGAAAAAAAGCAGAGAAAGTTCCAGAAAGCAGAGAAAGAGACAGAAAGCAGAGAAAGAGACAGAAAGCAGAGAAAGAGACAGAAATCAGAGACAGAAAGCAGAGAAAGTGCCAGAAAGCAGAGAAAGAGACAGAAAGCAGAGAAAGAGACAGAAAGCAGAGAAAGTGACAAAAAGCAGAGAAAGCGGCTGAAAGTGGAGAAAGAGACAGAAAGCAGAGAAATAGTCAGAAAGCAGAGAAAGTGCAAGAAAGCAGAGAAAGAGACAGAAAGCAGAGAAAGCAGAGAAAGAGACAGAAAGCAGAGAAAGAGACAGAAAGCGGAGAAAGCGACTGAATGTGGAGAAAGAGACAGAAAGCAGAGAAAGAGTCATAAAGTGGAGAAAGAGACTGAAAGTGGAGAAAGCGACTGTAAGTGGAGAAAGAGAAGAAAGCTGAGAAAGAGACAGAAAGCGGAGAAAGAGACTGAAAGTGGAGAAAGCGACTGAAAGTGGAGAAAGAGACAGAAAGCAGAGAAACAGTCAGAAAGCAGAGAAAGAGACAGAAAGCAGAGAAAGAGACAGAAGCAGAGAAAGAGACTGAAGCAGAGAAAGAGACATATTGCGGAGAAAAAGGCAGAAAGCCGAGAAAGAGTCAAATTGCAGAGAAAGAGACAGAAGCAGAGAAAGTGACAAAAAGCAGAGAAATAGACAGATTGCAGAGAAAGAGACAGAAAGCAGAGAAAGAGACAGAAAGCAGAGAAGTGCCAGAAAGCAGAGAAAGAGGCATATTGCAGAGAAAGAGACAGAAAGCAGAGAAAGAGACAGAAAGCAGAGAAAGTGCCAGAAAGCAGAGAAAGAGACAGAAAGCAGAGAAAGAGACAGAAAGCAGAGAAAGAGAAAGAAAGCAGAGAATGAGGCAGAAAGCAGAGAAAGAGACATATTGCAGAGAAAGAGACAAAAAGCAGAGAAAGAGACAGAAAGCAGAGAAAGTGCCAGAAAGCAGAGAAAGAGACAGAAATCAGAGACAGAAAGCAGAGAAAGAGACAGAAATCAGAGACAGAAAGCAGAGAAAGAGACAGAAAGCAGAGAAAGAGACAGAAAGCAGAGAAAGTGACAAAAAGCAGAGAAAGCGGCTGAAAGTGGAGAAAGAGACAGAAATCAGAGAAAGTGCCAGAAAGCAGAGAAAGAGACAGATAGCAGAGAAAGAGACAGAAAGCGGAGAAAGCGACTGAATGTGGAGAAAGAGACAGAAAGCAGAGAAAGAGTCATAAAGTGGAGAAAGAGACTGAAAGTGGAGAAAGCGACTGAAAGTGGAGAAAGAGAAGAAAGCTGAGAAAGAGACAGAAAGCAGAGAAAGAGACTGAAAGCTGAGAAAGAGACAGAAATCAGAGACAGAAAGCAGAGAAAGAGACAGAAAGCAGAGAAAGAGACAGAAAGCAGAGAAAGTGACAAAAAGCAGAGAAAGCGGCTGAAAGTGGAGAAGGAGACAGAAAGCAGAGAAATAGTCAGAAAGCAGAGAAAGTGCAAGAAAGCAGAGAAAGAGACAGAAAACAGAGAAAGCAGAGATAGAGACAGAAAGCAGAGAAAGAGACAGAAAGCGGAGAAAGCGACTGAATGTGGAGAAAGAGACAGAAAGCAGAGAAAGAGTCATAAAGTGGAGAAAGAGACTGAAAGTGGAGAAAGCGACTGTAAGTGGAGAAAGAGAAGAAAGCTGAAAAAGAGACAGAAAGCGGAGAAAGAGACTGAAAGTGGAGAAAGCGACTGAAAGTGGAGAAAGAGACAGAAAGCAGAGAAACAGTCAGAAAGCAGAGAAAGAGACAGAAAGCAGAGAAAGAGACAGAAGCAGAGAAAGAGACAGAAGCAGAGAAAGAGACAGATTGCGGAGAAAAAGGCAGAAAGCAGAGAAAGAGTCAAATTGCAGAGAAAGAGACAGAAGCAGAGAAAGTGACAAAAAGCAGAGAAATAGACAGATTGCAGAGAAAGAAACAGAAAGCAGAGAAAGTGCGAGAAAGCACAGAACGAGACAGATTGCAGAGATAGAGACAGAAAGCAGAGAAGTGCCAGAAAGCAGAGTAAGAGACATATTGCAGAGAAAGAGACAGAAAGCAGAGAAAGATACAGAAAGCAGAGAAAGTGCCAGAAAGCAGAGAAAGAGACAGAAAGCAGAGAAAGAGGCAGAAAGCAGAGAAAGAGACAGATTGCAGAGAAAGAGACAAAAAGCAGAGAAAGAGACATAAAGCAGAGAAAGTGCCAGAAAGCAGAGAAAGAGACAGAAATCAGAGACAGAAAGCAGAGAAAGAGACAGAAATCAGAGACAGAAAGCAGAGAAAGAGACAGAAAGCAGAGAAAGAGACAGAAAGCAGAGAAAGTGACAAAAAGCAGAGAAAGCGGCTGAAAGTGGAGAAAGAGACAGAAATCAGAGAAAGTGCCAGAAAGCAGAGAAAGAGACAGATAGCAGAGAAAGAGACAGAAAGCGGAGAAAGCGACTGAATGTGGAGAAAGAGACAGAAAGCAGAGAAAGAGTCATAAAGTGGAGAAAGAGACTGAAAGTGGAGAAAGCGACTGTAAGTGGAGAAAGAGACAGAAAGCAGAGAAACAGTCAGAAAGCAGAGAAAGAGACAGAAAGCAGAGTAAGAGACAGAAGCAGAGAAAGAGACAGAAGCAGAGACAGAGACAGATTGCGGAGAAAAAGGCAGAAAGCAGAGAAAGAGTCAAATTGCAGAGAAAGAGACAGAAGCAGAGAAAGTGACAAAAAGCAGAGAAATAGACAGATTGCAGAGAAAGAGACAGAAAGCAGAGAAAGTGCCAGAAAGCACAGAACGAGACAGATTGCAGAGATAGAGACAGAAAGCAGAGAAGTGCCAGAAAGCAGAGTTAGAGACATATTGCAGAGAAAGAGACAGAAAGCAGAGAAAGATACAGAAAGCAGATAAAGTGCCAGAAAGCAGAGATAGAGACAGAAAGCAGAGAAAGAGACAGAAAGCAGAGAAAGAGAAAGAAAGCAGAGAATGAGGCAGAAAGCAGAGAAAGAGACAGATTGCAGAGAAAGAGACAAAAAGCAGAGAAAGAGACAGAAAGCAGAGAAAGTGCCAGAAAGCAGAGAAAGAGACAGAAATCAGAGACAGAAAGCAGAGAAAGAGACAGAAATCAGAGACAGAAAGCAGAGAAAGAGACAGAAAGCAGAGAAAGAGACAGAAAGCAGAGAAAGTGACAAAAAGCAGAGAAAGCGGCTGAAAGTGGAGAAAGAGACAGAAATCAGAGAAAGTGCCAGAAAGCAGAGAAAGAGACAGATAGCAGAGAAAGAGACAGAAAGCGGAGAAAGCGACTGAATGTGGATAAAGAGACAGAAAGCAGAGAAAGAGTCATAAAGTGGAGAAAGAGACTGAAAGTGGAGAAAGCGACTGAAAGTGGAGAAAGAGACAGAAATCAGAGAAAGTGCCAGAAAGCAGAGAAAGAGACAGATAGCAGAGAAAGAGACAGAAAGCGGAGAAAGTGCCAGAAAGCACAGAACGAGACAGATTGCAGAGAAAGAGACAGAAAGCAGAGAAAGAGACAGAAAGCAGAGAAAGTGCCGGAAAGCAGAGAAAGAGACAGAAAGCAGAGAAAGAGACAGAAAGCAGAGAAAGAGAAAGAAAGCAGAGAATGAGAGAGAAAGCAGAGACAGAAAGCAGAGAAAGAGACAGAAATCAGAGACAGAAAGCAGAGAAAGAGACAGAAAGCAGAGAAAGAGACAGAAAGCAGAGAAAGTGACAAAAAGCAGAGAAAGCGGCTGAAAGTGGAGAAAGAGACAGAAATCAGAGAAAGTGCCAGAAAGCAGAGAAAGAGACAGATAGCAGAGAAAGAGACAGAATGCGGAGAAAGCGACTGAATGTGGAGAAAGAGACAGAAAGCAGAGAAAGAGTCATAAAGTGGAGAAAGAGACTGAAAGTGGAGAAAGCGACTGAAAGTGAAGAAAGAGAAGAAAGCTGAAAAAGAGGCAGAAAGCAGAGAAAGAGACAGAAAGCAGAGAAAGAGACAGAAATCAGAGACAGAAAGCAGAGAAAGTGCCAGAAAGCATAGAAAGAGACAGAAAGCAGAGAAAGAGACAGAAAGCAGAGAAAGTGACAAAAAGCAGAGAAAGCGGCTGAAAGTGGAGAAGGAGACAGAAAGCAGAGAAATAGTCAGAAAGCCGAGAAAGTGCAAGAAAGCAGAGAAAGAGACAGAAAGCAGAGAAAGCAGAGAAAGAGACAGAAAGCAGAGAAAGAGACAGAAAGCGGAGAAAGCGACTGAATGTGGAGAAAGAGACAGAAAGCAGAGAAAGAGTCATAAAGTGGAGAAGGAGACTGAAAGTGGAGAAAGCGACTGTAAGTGGAGACAGAGAAGAAAGCTGAAAAAGAGACAGAAAGCGGAGAAAGAGACTGAAAGTGGAGAAAGCGACTGAAAGTGGAGAAAGAGACAGAAATCAGAGAAAGTGCCAGAAAGCAGAGAAAGAGACAGATAGCAGAGAAAGAGACAGAAAGCGGAGAAAGCGACTGAATGTGGAGAAAGAGACAGAAAGCAGAGAAAGAGTCATAAAGTGGAGAAAGAGACTGAAAGTGGAGAAAGCGACTGAAAGTGGAGAAAGAGAAGAAAGCTGAGAAAGAGACAAAAAGCAGAGAAAGAGACAGAAAGCAGAGAAAGAGACAGAAATCAGAGACAGAAAGCAGAGAAAGTGCCAGAAAGCAGAGAAAGAGACAGAAAGCAGAGAAAGAGACAGAAAGCAGAGAAAGTGACAAAAAGCAGAGAAAGCGGCTGAAAGTGGAGAAGGAGACAGAAAGCAGAGAAATAGTCAGAAAGCAGAGAAAGCGCAAGAAAGCAGAGAAAGAGACAGAAAGCAGAGAAAGCAGAGAAAGAGACAGAAAGCAGAGAAACAGACAGAAAGCGGAGAAAGCGACTGAATGTGGAGAAAGAGACAGAAAGCAGAGAAAGAGTCATAAAGTGGAGAAGGAGACTGAAAGTGGAGAAAGCGACTGTAAGTGGAGACAGAGAAGAAAGCTGAAAAAGAGACAGAAAGCGGAGAAAGAGACTGAAAGTGGAGAAAGCGACTGAAAGTGGAGAAAGAGACAGAAATCAGAGAAAGTGCCAGAAAGCAGAGAAAGAGACAGATAGCAGAGAAAGAGACAGAAAGCGGAGAAAGCGACTGAATGTGGAGAAAGAGACAGAAAGCAGAGAAAGAGTCATAAAGTGGAGAAAGAGACTGAAAGTGGAGAAAGCGACTGAAAGTGGAGAAAGAGAAGAAAGCTGAGAAAGAGACAAAAAGCAGAGAAAGAGACAGAAAGCAGAGAAAGAGACAGAAATCAGAGACAGAAAGCAGAGAAAGTGCCAGAAAGCAGAGAAAGAGACAGAAAGCAGAGAAAGAGACAGAAAGCAGAGAAAGTGACAAAAAGCAGAGAAAGCGGCTGAAAGTGGAGAAGGAGACAGAAAGCAGAGAAATAGTCAGAAAGCAGAGAAAGTGCAAGAAAGCAGAGAAAGAGACAGAAAGCAGAGAAAGCAGAGAAAGAGACAGAAAGCAGAGAAAGAGACAGAAAGTGGAGAAAGCGACTGTAAGTGGAGAAAGAGAAGAAAGCTGAAAAAGAGACAGAAAGCGAAGAAAGAGACTGAAAGTGGAGAAAGCGACTGAATGTGGAGAAAGAGACAGAAAGCAGAGAAAGAGTCATAAAGTGGAGAAAGAGACTGAAAGTGGAGAAAGCGACTGTAAGTGGAGAAAGAGACAGAAATCAGAGAAAGTGCCAGAAAGCAGAGAAAGAGACAGATAGCAGAGAAAGAGACAGAAAGCGGAGAAAGCGACTGAATGTGGAGAAAGAGACAGAAAGCAGAGAAAGAGTCATAAAGTGGAGAAAGAGACTGAAAGTGGAGAAAGCGACTGAAAGTGGAGAAAGAGAAGAAAGCTGAGAAAGAGACAAAAAGCAGAGAAAGAGACAGAAAGCAGAGAAAGAGACAGAAATCAGAGACAGAAAGCAGAGAAAGTGCCAGAAAGCAGAGAAAGAGACAGAAAGCAGAGAAAGAGACAGAAAGCAGAGAAAGAGACAGAAAGCAGAGAAAGTGACAAAAAGCAGAGAAAGCGGCTGAAAGTGGAGAAGGAGACAGAAAGCAGAGAAATAGTCAGAAAGCAGAGAAAGTGCAAGAAAGCAGAGAAAGAGACAGAAAGCAGAGAAAGCAGAGAAAGAGACAGAAAGCAGAGAAAGAGACAGAAAGTGGAGAAAGCGACTGTAAGTGGAGAAAGAGAAGAAAGCTGAAAAAGAGACAGAAAGCGGAGAAAGAGACTGAAAGTGGAGAAAGCGACTGAATGTGGAGAAAGAGACAGAAAGCAGAGAAAGAGTCATAAAGTGGAGAAAGAGACTGAAAGTGGAGAAAGCGACTGTAAGTGGAGAAAGAGAAGAAAGCTGAAAAAGAGACAGAAAGCGGAGAAAGAGACTGAAAGTGGAGAAAGCGACTGAAAGTGGAGAAAGAGACAGAAAGCAGAGAAACAGTCAGAAAGCAGAGAAAGAGACAGAAAGCAGAGAAAGAGACAGAAGCAGAGAAAGAGACAGAAGCAGAGAAAGTGACAAAAAGCAGAGAAAGCGGCTGAAAGTGGAGAAGGAGACAGAAAGCAGAGAAATAGTCAGAAAGCAGAGTAAGTGCAAGAAAGCAGAGAAAGAGACAGAAAGCAGAGAAAGCAGAGAAAGAGACAGAAAGCAGAGAAAGAGACAGAAAGCGGAGAAAGCGACTGAATGTGGAAAAAGAGACAGAAATCAGAGAAAGTGCCAGAAAGCAGAGAAAGAGACAGATAGCAGAGACAGAAAGCAGAGAAAGAGACAGAAATCAGAGACAGAAAGCAGAGAAAGAGACAGAAAGCAGAGAAAGAGACAGAAAGCAGAGAAAGTGACAAAAAGCAGAGAGAGCGGCTGAAAGTGGAGAAAGAGACAGAAATCAGAGAAAGTGCCAGAAAGCAGAGAAAGAGACAGATCGCAGAGAAAGAGACAGAAAGCGGAGAAAGCGACTGAATGTGGAGAAAGAGACAGAAAGCAGAGAAAGAGTCATAAAGTGGAGAAAGAGACTGAAAGTGGAGAAAGCGACTGTAAGTGGAGAAAGAGACAGAAAGCAGAGAAACAGTCAGAAAGCAGAGAAAGGGACAGAAAGCAGAGAAAGAGACAGAAGCAGAGAAAGAGACAGAAGCAGAGAAAGAGACAGATTGCGGAGAAAAAGGCAGAAAGCAGAGAAAGAGTCAAATTGCAGAGAAAGAGACAGAAGCAGAGAAAGTGACAAAAAGCAGAGAAATAGACAGATTGCAGAGAAAGAGACAGAAAGCAGAGAAAGTGCCAGAAAGCACAGAACGAGACAGATTGCAGAGATTGAGACAGAAAGCAGAGAAGTGCCAGAAAGCAGAGTTAGAGACATATTGCAGAGAAAGAGACATATTGCAGAGAAAGATACAGAAAGCAGAGAAAGTGCCAGAAAGCAGAGAAAGAGACAGAAAGCAGAGAAAGAGACAGAAAGCAGAGAAAGAGAAAGAATGCAGAGAATGAGGCAGAAAGCAGAGTAAGAGACAGATTGCAGAGAAAGAGACAAAAAGCAGAGAAAGAGACAGAAAGCAGAGAAAGTGCCAGAAAGCAGAGAAAGAGACAGAAATCAGAGACAGAAAGCAGAGAAAGAGACAGAAATCAGAGACAGAAAGCAGAGAAAGAGACAGAAAGCAGAGAAAGAGACAGAAAGCAGAGAAAGTGACAAAAAGCAGTGAAAGCGGCTGAAAGTGGAGAAAGAGACGGAAATCAGAGAAAGTGCCAGAAAGCAGAGAAAGAGACAGATAGCAGAGAAAGAGACAGAAAGCGGAGAAAGCGACTGAATGTGGATAAAGAGACAGAAAGCAGAGAAAGAGTCATAAAGTGGAGAAAGAGACTGAAAGTGGAGAAAGCGACTGAAAGTGGAGAAAGAGAAGAAAGCTGAGAAAGAGACAGAAAGCGTAGAAAGAGACTGAAAGTGTAGAAAGCGACTGAAAGTGGAGCAAGAGACAGAAAGCAGAGAAAGTGCCGGAAAGCAGAGAAAGAGACAGAAAGCAGAGAAAGAGACAGAAAGCAGAGAAAGAGAAAGAAAGCAGAGAATGAAAGAGAAAGCAGAGACAGAAGGCAGAGAAAGAGACAGAAATCAGAGACAGAAAGCAGAGAAAGAGACAGAAAGCAGAGAAAGAGACAGAAAGCAGAGAAAGTGACAAAAAGCAGAGAAAGCGGCTGAAAGTGGAGAAAGAGACAGAAATCAGAGAAAGTGCCAGAAAGCAGAGAAAGAGACAGATAGCAGAGAAAGAGACAGAAAGCGGAGAAAGCGACTGAATGTGGAGAAAGAGACAGAAAGCAGAGAAAGAGTCATAAAGTGGAGAAAGAGACTGAAAGTGGAGAAAGCGACTGAAAGTGGAGAAAGAGAAGAAAGCTGAGAAAGAGACATGAAGCGGAGAAAGAGACTGAAAGTGGAGAAAGCGACTGAAAGTGAAGAAAGAGAAGAAAGCTGAAAAAGAGACAGAAAGCAGAGAAAGAGGCAGAAAGCAGAGAAAGAGACAGAAATCAGAGACAGAAAGCAGAGAAAGTGCAAGAAAGCTGAGAAAGAGACAGAAAGCAGAGAAAGAGACAGAAAGCAGAGAAAGAGACAGAAGCAGAGAAAGAGACAGAAGCAGAGAAAGTGACAAAAAGCAGAGAAAGCGGCTGAAAGTGGAGAAGGAGACAGAAAGCAGAGAAATAGTCAGAAAGCAGAGTAAGTGCAAGAAAGCAGAGAAAGAGACAGAAAGCAGAGAAAGCAGAGAAAGAGACAGAAAGCAGAGAAAGCAGAGAAAGAGACAGAAAGCAGAGAAAGAGACAGAAAGCGGAGAAAGTGACTGAATGTGGAGAAAGAGACAGGAAGCAGAGAAAGAGTCATAAAGTGGAGAAGGAGACTGAAAGAGGAGAAAGCGACTGTAAGTGGAGACAGAGAAGAAAGCTGAAAAAGAGACAGAAAGCGCAGAAAGAGACTGAAAGTGGAGAAAGCGACTGAAAGTGGAGAAAGAGACAGAAATCAGAGAAAGTGCCAGAAAGCAGAGAAAGAGACAGATAGCAGAGAAAGAGACAGAAAGCGGAGAAAGCGACTGAATGTGGAGAAAAAGACAGAAAGCAGAGAAAGAGTCATAAAGTGGAGAAAGAGACTGAAAGTGGAGAAAGCGACTGAAAGTGGAGAAAGAGAAGAAAGCTGAGAAAGAGACAAAAAGCAGAGAAAGAGACAGAAAGCAGAGAAAGAGACAGAAATCAGAGACAGAAAGCAGAGAAAGTGCCAGAAAGCAGAGAAAGAGACAGAAAGCAGAGAAAGAGACAGAAAGCAGAGAAAGTGACAAAAAGCAGATAAAGCGGCTGAAAGTGGAGAAGGAGACAGAAAGCAGAGAAATAGTCAGAAAGCAGAGAAAGTGCAAGAAAGCAGAGAAAGAGACAGAAAGCAGAGAAAGCAGAGAAAGAGACAGAAAGCAGAGAAAGAGACAGAAAGCGGAGAAAGCGACTGAATGTGGAGAAAGAGACAGAAAGCAGAGAAAGAGTCATAAAGTAGAGAAAGAGACTGAAAGTGGAGAAAGCGACTGTAAGTGGAGAAAGAGAAGAAAGCTGAAAAAGAGACAGAAAGCGGAGAACGAGACTGAAAGTGGAGAAAGCGACTGAAAGTGGAGAAAGAGACAGAAAGCAGAGAAACAGTCAGAAAGCAGAGAAAGAGACAGAAAGCAGAGAAAGAGACAGAAGCAGAGAAAGAGACAGAAGCAGAGAAAGAGACAGATTGCGGAGAAAAAGGCAGAAAGCAGAGAAAGAGTCAAATTGCAGAGAAAGAGACAGAAGCAGAGAAAGTGACAAAAAGCAGAGAAAGCGGCTGAAAGTGGAGAAGGAGACAGAAAGCAGAGAAATAGTCAGAAAGCAGAGTAAGTGCAAGAAAGCAGAGAAAGAGACAGAAAGCAGAGAAAGCAGAGAAAGAGACAGAAAGCAGAGAAAGAGACAGAAAGCGGAGAAAGCGACTGAATGTGGAGAAAGAGACAGAAATCAGAGAAAGTGCCAGAAAGCAGAGAAAGAGACAGATAGCAGAGAAAGAGACAGAAAGCGGAGAAAGCGACTGAATGTGGAGAAAGAGACAGAAAGCAGAGAAAGAGTCATAAAGTGGAGAAAGAGACTGAAAGTGGAGAAAGCGACTGAAAGTGGAGAAAGAGAAGAAAGCTGAAAAAGAGACAGAAAGCAGAGAAAGAGACAGAAATCAGAGAAAGAGACAGAAATCAGAGACAGAATGCAGAGAAAGTGCCAGAAAGCAGAGAAAGAGACAGAAAGCAGAGAAAGAGACAGAAAGCAGAGAAAGTGACAAAAAGCAGAGAAAGCGGCTGAAAGTGGAGAAGGAGACAGAAAGCAGAGAAATAGTCAGAAAGCAGAGTAAGTGCAAGAAAGCAGAGAAAGAGACAGAAAGCAGAGAAAGCAGAGAAAGAGACAGAAAGCAGAGAAAGAGACAGAAAGCGGAGAAAGCGACTGAATGTGGAGAAAGAGACAGAAAGCAGAGAAAGAGTCATGAAGTGGAGAAGGAGACTGAAAGTGGAGAAAGCGACTGTAAGTGGAGAAAGAGAAGAAAGCTGAAAAATAGACAGAAAGCGGAGAAAGAGACTGAAAGTGGAGAAAGCGACTGAAAGTGGAGAAAGAGACAGAAATCAGAGAAAGTGCCAGAAAGCAGAGAAAGAGGCAGAAAGCGGAGAAAGCGACTGAATGTGGAGAAAGAGACAGAAAGCAGAGAAAGAGTCATAAAGTGGAGAAAGAGACTGAAAGTGGAGAAAGCGACTGAAAGTGGAGAAAGAGAAGAAAGCTGAGAAAGAGACAGAAAGCAGAGAAAGAGACAGAAAGCAGAGAAAGAGACAGAAATCAGAGACAGAAAGCAGAGAAAGTGCCAGAAAGCAGAGAAAGAGACAGAAAGCAGAGAAAGAGACAGAAAGCCGAGAAAGTGACAAAAAGCAGAGAAAGCGGCTGAAAGTGGAGAAGGAGACAGATAGCAGACAAATAGTCAGAAAGCAGAGTAAGTGCAAGAAAGCAGAGAAAGAGACAGAAAGCAGAGAAAGCAGAGAAAGAGACAGAAAGCAGAGAAAGAGACAGAAAGCAGAGAAAGCGACTGTAAGTGGAGACAGAGAAGAAAGCTGAAAAAGAGACAGAAAGCGGAGAAAGAGACTGAAAGTGGAGAAAGCGACTGAAAGTGGAGAAAGAGACAGAAATCAGAGAAAGTGCCAGAAAGCAGAGAAAGAGACAGATAGCAGAGAAAGAGACAGAAAGCGGAGAAAGCGACTGAATGTGGAGAAAGAGACAGAAAGCAGAGAAAGAGTCATAAAGTGGAGAAAGAGACTGAAAGTGGAGAAAGCGACTGAAAGTGGAGAAAGAGAAGAAAGCTGAGAAAGAGACAAAAAGCAGAGAAAGAGACAGAAAGCAGAGAAAGAGACAGAAATCAGAGACAGAAAGCAGAGAACGTGCCAGAAAGCAGAGAAAGAGACAGAAAGCAGAGAAAGAGACAGAAAGCAGAGAAAGTGACAAAAAGCAGAGAAAGCGGCTGAAAGTGGAGAAGGAGACAGAAAGCAGAGAAATAGTCAGAAAGCAGAGAAAGTACAAGAAAGCAGAGGAAGAGACAGAAAGCAGAGAAAGCAGAGAAAGAGACAGAAAGCAGAGAAAGAGACAGAAAGCGGAGAAAGCGACTGAATGTGGAGAAAGAGACAGAAAGCAGAGAAAGAGTCATAAAGTGGAGAAAGAGACTGAAAGTGGAGAAAGCGACTGTAAGTGGAGAAAGAGAAGAAAGCTGAAAAAGAGACAGAAAGCGGAGAAAGAGACTGAAAGTGGAGAAAGCGACTGAAAGTGGAGAAAGAGACAGAAAGCAGAGAAACAGTCAGAAAGCAGAGAAAGAGACAGAAAGCAGAGAAACAGACAGAAGTAGAGAAAGAGACAGAAGCAGAGAAAGAGACAGATTGCGGAGAAAAAGGCAGAAAGCAGAGAAAGAGTCAAATTGCAGAGAAAGAGACAGAAGCAGAGAAAGTGACAAAAAGCAGAGAAAGCGGCTGAAAGTGGAGAAGGAGACAGAAAGCAGAGAAATAGTCAGAAAGCAGAGTAAGTGCAAGAAAGCAGAGAAAGAGACATAAAGCAGAGAAAGCAGAGAAAGAGACAGAAAGCAGAGAAAGAGACAGAAAGCGGAGAAAGCGACTGAATGTGGAGAAAGAGACAGAAATCAGAGAAAGTGCCAGAAAGCAGAGAAAGAGACAGATAGCAGAGAAAGAGACAGAAAGCGGAGAAAGCGACTGAATGTGGAGAAAGAGACAGAAAGCAGCGAAAGAGTCATAAAGTGGAGAAAGAGACTGAAAGTGGAGAAAGCGACTGAAAGTGGAGAAAGAGAAGAAAGCTGAAAAAGAGACAGAAAGCAGAGAAAGAGACAGAAATCAGAGAAAGAGACAGAAATCAGAGACAGAAAGCAGAGAAAGTGCCAGAAAGCAGAGAAAGAGACAGAAAGCAGAGAAAGAGACAGAAAGCAGAGAAAGTGACAAAAAGCAGAGAAAGCGGCTGAAATTGGAGAAGGAGACAGAAAGCAGAGAAATAGTCAGAAAGCAGAGTAAGTGCAAGAAAGCAGAGAAAGAGACAGAAAGCAGAGAAAGCAGAGAAAGAGACAGAAAGCAGAGAAAGAGACAGAAAGCGGAGAAAGCGACTGAATGTGGAGAAAGAGACAGAAAGCAGAGAAAGAGTCATAAAGTGGAGAAGGAGACTGAAAGTGGAGAAAGCGACTGTAAGTGGAGAAAGAGAAGAAAGCTGAAAAAGAGACAGAAAGCGGAGAAAGAGACTGAAAGTGGAGGAAGCGAATGAAAGTGGAGAAAGAGACAGAAATCAGAGACAGAAAGCAGAGAAAGTGCCAGAAAGCAGAGAAAGAGACAGAAAGCAGAGAAAGAGACAGAAAGCAGAGAAAGTGACAAAAAGCAGAGAAAGCGGCTGAAAGTGGAGAAGGAGACAGAAAGCAGAGAAATAGTCAGAAAGCAGAGAAAGTGCAAGAAAGCAGAGAAAGAGACAGAAAGCAGAGAAAGCAGAGAAAGAGACAGAAAGCAGAGAAAGAGACAGAAAGCGGAGAAAGCGACTGAATGTGGAGAAAGAGACAGAAAGCAGAGAAAGAGTCATAAAGTGGAGAAAGAGACTGAAAGTGGAGAAAGCGACTGTAAGTGGAGAAAGAGAAGAAAGCTGAAAAAGAGACAGAAAGCGGAGAAAGAGACTGAAAGTGGAGAAAGCGACTGAAAGTGGAGAAAGAGACAGAAAGCAGAGAAACAGTCAGAAAGCAGAGAAAGAGACAGAAAGCAGAGAAACAGACAGAAGCAGAGAAAGAGACAGAAGCAGAGAAAGAGACAGATTGCGGAGAAAAAGGCAGAAAGCAGAGAAAGAGTCAAATTGCAGAGAAAGAGACAGAAGCAGAGAAAGTGACAAAAAGCAGAGAAAGCGGCTGAAAGTGGAGAAGGAGACAGAAAGCAGAGAAATAGTCAGAAAGCAGAGTAAGTGCAAGAAAGCAGAGAAAGAGACAGAAAGCAGAGAAAGCAGAGAAAGAGACAGAAAGCAGAGAAAGAGACAGAAAGCGGAGAAAGCGACTGAATGTGGAGAAAGAGACAGAAATCAGAGAAAGTGCCAGAAAGCAGAGAAAGAGACAGATAGCAGAGAAAGAGACAGAAAGCGGAGAAAGCGACTGAATGTGGAGAAAGAGACAGAAAGCAGAGAAAGAGTCATAAAGTGGAGAAAGACTGAAAGTGGAGAAAGCGACTGAAAGTGGAGAAAGAGAAGAAAGCTGAAAAAGAGACAGAAATCAGAGAATGAGACAGAAATCAGAGAAAGAGACAGAAATCAGAGACAGAAAGCAGAGAAAGAGCCAGAAAGCAGAGAAAGAGACAGAAAGCAGAGAAAGAGACAGAAAGCAGAGAAAGTGACAAAAAGCAGAGAAAGCGGCTGAAAGTGAAGAAGGAGACAGAAAGCAGAGAAATAGTCAGAAAGCAGAGTAAGTGCAAGAAAGCAGAGAAAGAGACAGAAAGCAGAGAAAGCAGAGAAAGAGACAGAAAGCAGAGAAAGAGACAGAAAGCGGAGAAAGCGACTGAATGTGGAGAAAGAGACAGAAAGCAGAGAAAGAGTCATAAAGTGGAGAAGGAGACTGAAAGTGGAGAAAGCGACTGTAAGTGGAGAAAGAGAAGAAAGCTGAAAAAGAGACAGAAAGCGGCGAAAGAGACTGAAAGTGGAGAAAGCGACTGAAAGTGGAGAAAGAGACAGAAATCAGAGAAAGTGCCAGAAAGCAGAGAAAGAGACAGATAGCAGAGAAAGAGACAGAAAGCGGAGAAAGCGACTGAATGTGGAGAAAGAGACAGAAAGCAGAGAAAGAGTCATAAAGTGGAGAAAGAGACTGAAAGTGGAGAAAGCGACTGAAAGTGGAGAAAGAGAAGAAAGCTGAGAAAGAGACAGAAAGCAGAGAAAGAGACAGAAAGCAGAGAAAGAGACAGAAATCAGAGACAGAAAGCAGAGAAAGTGCCAGAAAGCAGAGAAAGAGACAGAAAGCAGAGAAAGAGACAGAAAGCAGAGAAAGTGACAAAAAGCAGAGAAAGCGGCTGAAAGTGGAGAAGGAGACAGAAAGCAGAGAAATAGTCAGAAAGCAGAGTAAGTGCAAGAAAGCAGAGAAAGAGACAGAAAGCAGAGAAAGCAGAGAAAGAGACAGAAAGCAGAGAAAGAGACAGAAAGCAGAGAAAGTGACAAAAAGCAGAGAAAGCGGCTGAAAGTGGAGAAGGAGACAGAACGCAGAGAAACAGTCAGAAAGCAGAGAAAGAGACAGAAAGCAGAGAAAGAGACAGAAGCAGAGAAAGAGACAGAAGCAGAGAAAGAGACTGATTGCGGAGAAAAAGGCAGAAAGCAGAGAAAGAGTCAAATTGCAGAGAAAGAGACAGAAGCAGAGAAAGTGACAAAAAGCAGAGAAAGCGGCTGAAAGTGGAGAAGGAGACAGAAAGCAGAGAAATAGTCAGAAAGCAGAGAAAGTGCAAGAAAGCAGAGAAAGAGACAGAAAGCAGAGAAAGCAGAGAAAGAGACAGAAAGCAGAGAAAGAGACAGAAAGCGGAGAAAGCGACTGAATGTGGAGAAAGAGACAGAAAGCAGAGAAAGAGTCATAAAGTGGAGAAGGAGACTGAAAGTGGAGAAAGCGACTGTAAGTGGAGAAAGAGAAGAAAGCTGAAAAAGAGACAGAAAGCGGAGAAAGAGACTGAAAGTGGAGAAAGCGACTGAAAGTGGAGAAAGAGACAGAAATCAGAGAAAGTGCCAGAAAGCAGAGAAAGAGACAGATAGCAGAGAAAGAGACAGAAAGCGGAGAAAGCGACTGAATGTGGAGAAAGAGACAGAAAGCAGAGAAAGAGTCATAAAGTGGAGAAAGAGACTGAAAGTGGAGAAAGCGACTGAAAGTGGAGAAAGAGAAGAAAGCTGAGAAAGAGACAGAAAGCAGAGAAAGAGACAGAAAGCAGAGAAAGAGACAGAAATCAGAGACAGAAAGCAGAGAAAGTGCCAGAAAGCAGAGAAAGAGACAGAAAGCAGAGAAAGAGACAGAAAGCAGAGAAAGTGACAAAAAGCAGAGAAAGCGGCTGAAAGTGGAGAAGGAGACAGAAAGCAGAGAAATAGTCAGAAAGCAGAGAAAGTGCAAGAAAGCAGAGAAAGAGACAGAAAGCAGAGAAAGCAGAGAAAGAGACAGAAAGCAGAGAAAGAGACAGAAAGCGGAGAAAGCGACTGAATGTGGAGAAAGAGACAGAAAGCAGAGAAAGAGTCATAAAGTGGAGAAAGAGACTGAAAGTGGAGAAAGCGACTGTAAGTGGAGAAGGAGAAGAAAGCTGAAAAAGAGACAGAAAGCGGAGAAAGAGACTGAAAGTGGAGAAAGCGACTGAAAGTGGAGAAAGAGACAGAAAGCAGAGAAACAGTCAGAAAGCAGAGAAAGAGACAGAAAGCAGAGAAAGAGACAGAAGCAGAGAAAGAGACAGAAGCAGAGAAAGAGACTGATTGCGGAGAAAAAGGCAGAAAGCAGAGAAAGAGTCAAATTGCAGAGAAAGAGACAGAAGCAGAGAAAGTGACAAAAAGCAGAGAAAGCGGCTGAAAGTGGAGAAGGAGACAGAAAGCAGAGAAATAGTCAGAAAGCAGAGAAAGTGCAAGAAAGCAGAGAAAGAGACAGAAAGCAGAGAAAGCAGAGAAAGAGACAGAAAGCAGAGAAAGTGACAGAAAGCGGAGAAAGCGACTGAATGTGGAGAAAGAGACAGAAAGCAGAGAAAGAGTCATAAAGTGGAGAAAGAGACTGAAAGTGGAGAAAGCGACTGTAAGTGGAGAAAGAGAAGAAAGCTGAAAAAGAGACAGAAAGCGGAGAAAGAGACTGAAAGTGGAGAAAGCGACTGAAAGTGGAGAAAGAGACAGAAAGCAGAGAAACAGTCAGAAAGCAGAGAAAGAGACAGAAAGCAGAGAAAGAGACAGAAGCAGAGAAAGAGACAGAAGCAGAGAAAGAGACAGATAACGGAGAAAAATGCAGAAAGCAGAGAAAGAGTCAAATTGCAGAGAAAGAGACAGAAGCAGAGAAAGTGACAAAAAGCAGAGAAATAGACAGATTGCAGAGAAAGAGACAGAAAGCAGAGAAAGAGACAGAAAGCAGAGAAAGTGCCAGAAAGCACAGAACGAGACAGATTGCAGAGATAGAGACAGAAAGCAGAGTAGTGCCAGAAAGCAGAGAAAGAGACATATTGCAGAGAAAGAGACAGAAAGCAGAGAAAGAGACAGAAAGCAGAGAAAGTGCCAGAAAGCAGAGAAAGAGACAGAAAGCAGAGAAAGAGACAGAAAGCAGAGAAAGAGAAAGAAAGCAGAGAATGAGGCAGAAAGCAGAGAAAGAGACAGATTGCAGAGAAAGAGACAAAAAGCAGAGAAAGAGACAGAAAGCAGAGAAAGTGCCAGAAAGCAGAGAAAGAGACAGAAATCAGAGACAGAAAGCAGAGAAAGAGACAGAAATCAGAGACAGAAAGCAGAGAAAGAGACAGAAAGCAGAGAAAGAGACAGAAAGCAGAGAAAGTGACAAAAAGCAGAGAAAGCGGCTGAAAGTGGAGAAAGAGACAGAAATCAGAGAAAGTGCCAGAAAGCAGAGAAAGAGACAGATAGCAGAGAAAGAGACAGAAAGCGGAGAAAGCGACTGAATGTGGAGAAAGAGACAGAAAGCAGAGAAAGAGTCATAAAGTGGAGAAAGAGACTGAAAGTGGAGAAAGCGACTGAAAGTGGAGAAAGAGAAGAAAGCTGAGAAAGAGACAGAAAGCGGAGAAAGAGACTGAAAGTGGAGAAAGCGACTGAAAGTGGAGAAAGAGACAGAAAGCAGAGAAAGTGCCAGAAAGCACAGAACGAGACAGATTGCAGAGAAAGAGACAGAAAGCAGAGAAAGAGTCATAAAGTGGAGAAAGAGACTGAAAGTGGAGAAAGCGACTGTAAGTGGAGAAAGAGAAGAAAGCTGAAAAAGAGACAGAAAGCGGAGAAAGAGACTGAAAGTGGAGAAAGCGACTGAAAGTGGAGAAAGAGACAGAAAGCAGAGAAACAGTCAGAAAGCAGAGAAAGAGACAGAAAGCAGAGAAAGAGACAGAAGCAGAGAAAGAGACAGAAGCAGAGAAAGAGACAGATTACGGAGAAAAAGGCAGAAAGCAGAGAAAGGGTCAAATTGCAGAGAAAGAGACAGAAGCAGAGAAAGTGACAAAAAGCAGAGAAATAGACAGATTGCAGAGAAAGAGACAGAAAGCAGAGAAAGAGACAGAAAGCAGAGAAAGTGCCAGAAAGCACAGAACGAGACAGATTGCAGAGATAGAGACAGAAAGCAGAGTAGTGCCAGAAAGCAGAGAAAGAGACATATTGCAGAGAAAGAGACAGAAAGCAGAGAAAGAGACAGAAAGCAGAGAAAGTGCCAGAAAGCAGAGAAAGAGACAGAAAGCAGAGAAAGAGACAGAAAGCAGAGAAAGAGAAAGAAAGCAGAGAATGAGGCAGAAAGCAGAGAAAGAGACAGATTGCAGAGAAAGAGACAAAAAGCAGAGAAAGAGACAGAAAGCAGAGAAAGTGCCAGAAAGCAGAGAAAGAGACAGAAATCAGAGACAGAAAGCAGAGAAAGAGACAGAAATCAGAGACAGAAAGCAGAGAAAGAGACAGAAAGCAGAGAAAGAGACAGAAAGCAGAGAAAGTGACAAAAAGAAGAGAAAGCGGCTGAAAGTGGAGAAAGAGACAGATATCAGAGAAAGTGCCAGAAAGCAGAGAAAGAGACAGATAGCAGAGAAAGAGACAGAAAGCGGAGAAAGCGACTGAATGTGGAGAAAGAGACAGAAAGCAGAGAAAGAGTCATAAAGTGGAGAAAGAGACTGAAAGTGGAGAAAGCGACTGAAAGTGGAGAAAGAGAAGAAAGCTGAGAAAGAGACAGAAAGCGGAGAAAGAGACTGAAAGTGGAGAAAGCGACTGAAAGTGGAGAAAGAGACAGAAAGCAGAGAAAGTGCCAGAAAGCACAGAACGAGACAGATTGCAGAGAAAGAGACAGAAAGCAGAGAAAGAGACAGAAAGCAGAGAAAGTGCCGGAAAGCAGAGAAAGAGACAGAAAGCAGAGAAAGAGAAAGATAGCAGAGAATGAGAGAGAAAGCAGAGACAGAAAGCAGAGAAAGTGCCAGAATGCAGAGAAAGAGGCAGAAAGCAGAGAAAGAGACAGAAAGCAGAGAAAGTGACAAAAAGCAGTGAAAGCGGCTGAAAGTGGAGAAAGAGACAGAAAGCAGAGAAAGAGACTGAAAGCAGAGAAAGAGACAGAAAGCAGAGAAAGTGCCAGAAAGCAGAGAAAGAGACAGAAAGCAGAGAAAGAGACAGAAAGCAGAGAAAGAGACAGAAAGCAGAGAAAGAGACAGAAAGCAGAGAAAGTGACAAAAAGCAGTGAAAGCGGCTGAAAGTGGAGAAAGAGTCAGAAAGCAGAGGAAGAGACTGAAAGCAGAGAAAGAGACAGAAAGCAGAGAAACTGCCAGAAAGCAGAGAAAGAGACAGAAAGCAGAGAAAGAGACAGAAAGCAGAGAAAGAGAAAGAAAGCAGAGAATGAGACAGAAAGCAGAGAAAGTGACAGATTGCAGAGAAAGAGACAAAAAGCAGAGAAAGAGACAGAAAGCAGAGAAAGTGACAAAAAGCAGAGAAAGCGGCTGAAAGTGGAGAAGGAGACAGAAAGCAGAGAAATAGTCAGAAAGCAGAGAAAGTGCAAGAAAGCAGAGAAAGAGACAGAAAGCAGAGAAAGCAGAGAAAGAGGCAGAAAGCAGAGAAAGAGACAGAAAGCGGAGAAAGCGACTGAATGTGGAGAAAAAGACAGAAAGCAGAGAAAGAGTCATAAAGTGGAGAAAGAGACTGAAAGTGGAGAAAGCGACTGTAAGTGGAGAAAGAGAAGAAAGCTGAAAAAGAGACAGAAAGCGGAGAAAGAGACTGAATGTGGAGAAAGCGACTGTAAGTGGAGAAAGAGACAGAAATCAGAGAAAGTGCCAGAAAGCAGAGAAAGAGACAGATAGCACAGAAAGAGACAGAAAGCGGAGAAAGCGACTGAATGTGGAGAAAGAGACAGAAAGCAGAGAAAGAGTCATAAAGTGGAGAAAGAGACTGAAAGTGGAGAAAGCGACTGAAAGTGGAGAAAGAGAATAAAGCTGAGAAAGAGACAGAAAGCAGAGAAAGAGACAGAAAGCAGAGAAAGAGACAGAAATCAGAGACAGAAAGCAGAGAAAGTGCCAGAAAGCAGAGAAAGAGAAAGAAAGCAGAGAAAGAGACAGAAAGCAGAGAAAGTGCAAGAAAGCAGGGAAAGAGACAGAAAGCAGAGAAAGCTGAAAAAGAGACAGAAAGCGGAGAAAGAGACTGAAAGTGGAGAAAGCGACTGGAAGTGGAGAAAGAGACAGAAAGCAGAGAAACAGTCAGAAAGCAGAGAAAGAGACAGAAGCAGAGAAAGTGACAAAAAGCAGAGAAAGCGGCTGAAAGTGGAGAAGGAGACAGAAAGCAGAGAAATAGTCAGAAGGCAGAGAAAGTGCAAGAAAGCAGAGAAAGAGACAGAAAGCAGAGAAAGCAGAGAAAGAGACAGAAAGCAGAGAAAGAGACAGAAAGCGGAGCAAGCAACTGAATGTGGAGAAAGAGACAGAAAGCAGAGAAAGAGTCATAAAGTGGAGAAAGAGACTGAAAGTGGAGAAAGCGACTGTAAGTGGAGAAAGAGAAGAAAGCTGAAAAAGAGACAGAAAGCGGAGAAAGAGACTGAAAGTGGAGAAAGCGACTGAAAGTGGAGAAAGAGACAGAAAGCAGAGAAACAGTCAGAAAGCAGAGAAAGAGACAGAAAGCAGAGAAAGAGACAGAAGCAGAGAAAGAGACAGAGGCAGAGAAAGAGACAGATTGCGGAGAAAAAGGCAGAAAGCAGAGAAAGAGTCAAATTGCAGAGAAAGAGACAGAAGCAGAGAAAGTGCCAGAAAGCAGAGAAAGCGGCTGAAAGTGGAGAAGGAGACAGAAAGCAGAGAAATAGTCAGAAAGCAGAGTAAGTGCAAGAAAGCAGAGAAAGAGACAGAAAGCAGAGAAAGCAGAGAAAGTGACAGAAAGCAGAGAAAGAGACAGAAAGCGGAGAAAGCGACTGAATGTGGAGAAAGAGACAGAAATCAGAGAAAGTGCCAGAAAGCAGAGAAAGAGACATATAGCAGAGAATGAGACAGAAAGCGGAGAAAGCGACTGAATGTGGAGAAAGAGACAGAAAGCAGAGAAAGAGTCACAAAGTGGAGAAAGAGACTGAAAGTGGAGAAAGCGACTGAAAGTGGAGAAGGAGAAGAAAGCTGAAAAAGAGACAGAAAGCAGAGAAAGCAGAGAAAGAGACAGAAAGCAGAGAAAGAGACTGAAAGTGGAGAAAGCGACTGAAAGTGGAGAAAGAGACAGAAATCAGAGAAAGTGCCAGAAAGCAGAGAAAGAGACAGATAGCAGAGAAAGAGACAGAAAGCGGAGAAAGCGACTGAATGTGGAGAAAGAGGCAGAAAGCAGAGAAAGAGTCATAAAGTGGAGAAAGAGACTGAAAGTGGAGAAAGCGACTGAAAGTGGAGAAAGAGAAGAAAGCTGAGAAAGAGACAGAAAGCAGAGAAAGAGACAGAAAGCAGAGAAAGAGACAGAAATCAGAGACAGAAAGCAGAGAAAGTGCCAGAAAGCAGAGAAAGAGACAGAAAGCAGAGAAAGAGACAGAAAGCAGAGAAAGTGACAAAAAGCAGAGAAAGCGGCTGAAAGTGGAGAAGGAGACAGAAAGCAGAGAAATAGTCAGAAAGCAGAGTAAGTGCAAGAAAGCAGAGAAAGAGACAGAAAGCAGAGAAAGCAGAGAAAGAGACAGAAAGCAGAGAAAGAGACAGAAAGCGGAGAAAGCGACTGAATGTGGAGAAAGAGACAGAAAGCAGAGAAAGAGTCATAAAGTGGAGAAGGAGACTGAAAGTGGAGAAAGCGACTGTAAGTGGAGAAAGAGAAGAAAGCTGAAAAAGAGACAGAAAGCGGAGAAATAGACTGAAAGTGGAGAAAGCGACTGAAAGTGGAGAAAGAGACAGAAAGCAGAGAAACAGTCAGAAAGCAGAGAAAGAGACAGAAAGAAGAGAAAGAGACAGAAGCAGAGAAAGAGACAGAAGCAGAGAAAGAGACTGATTGCGGAGAAAAAGGCAGAAAGCAGAGAAAGAGTCAAATTGCAGAGAAAGAGACAGAAGCAGAGAAAGTGACAAAAAGCAGAGAAAGCGGCTGAAAGTGGAGAAGGAGACAGAAAGCAGAGAAATAGTCAGAAAGCAGAGAAAGTGCAAGAAAGCAGAGAAAGAGACAGAAAGCAGAGAAAGCAGAGAAAGAGACAGAAATCAGAGAAAGCGACTGAATGTGGAGAAAGAGACAGAAAGCAGAGAAAGAGTCATAAAGTGGAGAAGGAGACTGAAAGTGGAGAAAGCGACTGTAAGTGGAGAAAGAGAAGAAAGCTGAAAAAGAGACAGAAAGCGGAGAAAGAGACTGAAAGTGGAGAAAGCGACTGAAAGTGGAGAAAGAGACAGAAATCAGAGAAAGTGCCAGAAAGCAGAGAAAGAGACAGATAGCAGAGAAAGAGACAGAAAGCGGAGAAAGCGACTGAATGTGGAGAAAGAGACAGAAAGCAGAGAAAGAGTCATAAAGTGGAGAAAGAGACTGAAAGTGGAGAAAGCGACTGAAAGTGGAGAAAGAGAAGAAAGCTGAGAAAGCGACAGAAAGCAGAGAAAGAGACAGAAAGCAGAGAAAGAGACAGAAATCAGAGACAGAAAGCAGAGAAAGTGCCAGAAAGCAGAGAAAGAGACAGAAAGCAGAGAAAGAGACAGAAAGCAGAGAAAGTGACAAAAAGCAGAGAAAGCGGCTGAAAGTGGAGAAGGAGACAGAAAGCAGAGAAATAGTCAGAAAGTAGAGAAAGTGCAAGAAAGCAGAGAAAGAGAGAGAAAGCAGAGAAAGCAGAGAAAGAGACAGAAAGCAGAGAAAGAGACAGAAAGCGGAGAAAGCGACTGAATGTGGAGAAAGAGACAGAAAGCAGAGAAAGAGTCATAAAGTGGAGAAAGAGACAGAAAGTGGAGAAAGCGACTGTAAGTGGAGAAAGAGAAGAAAGCTGAAAAAGAGACAGAAAGCGGAGAAAGAGACTGAAAGTGGAGAAAGCGACTGAAAGTGGAGAAAGAGACAGAAAGCAGAGAAACAGTCAGAAAGCAGAGAAAGAGACAGAAAGCAGAGAAAGAGACAGAAGCAGAGAAAGAGACAGAAGCAGAGAAAGAGACAGATTGCGGAGAAAAAGGCAGAAAGCAGAGAAAGAGTCAAATTGCAGAGAAAGAGACAGAAGCAGAGAAAGTGACAAAAAGCAGAGAAAGCGGCTGAAAGTGGAGACGGAGACAGAAAGCAGAGAAATAGTCAGAAAGCAGAGAAAGTGCAAGAAAGCAGAGAAAGAGACAGAAAGCAGAGAAAGCAGAGAAAGAGACAGAAAGCGGAGAAAGCGACTGAATGTGGAGAAAGAGACAGAAAGCAGAGAAAGAGTCATAAAGTGGAGAAAGAGACTGAAAGTGGAGAAAGCGACTGTAAGTGGAGAAAGAGAAGAAAGCTGAAAAAGAGACAGAAAGCGGAGAAAGAGACTGAAAGTGGAGAAAGCGACTGAAAGTGGAGAAATAGTCAGAAAGCAGAGAAAGTGCAAGAAAGCAGAGAAAGAGACAGAAAGCAGAGAAAGCAGAGAAAGAGGCAGAAAGCCGAGAAAGAGACAGAAAGCGGAGAAAGCGACTGAATGTGGAGAAAAAGACAGAAAGCAGAGAAAGAGTCATAAAGTGGAGAAGGAGACTGAAAGTGGAGAAAGCGACTGTAAGTGGAGAAAGAGAAGAAAGCTGAAAAAGAGACAGAAAGCGGAGAAAGAGACTGAAAGTGGAGAAAGCGACTGTAAGTGGAGAAAGAGACAGAAATCAGAGAAAGTGCCAGAAAGCAGAGAAAGAGACAGATAGCAGAGAAAGATACAGAAAGCGGAGAAAGCGACTGAATGTGGAGAAAGAGACAGAAAGCAGAGAAAGAGTCATAAAGTGGAGAAAGAGACTGAAAGTGGAGAAAGCGACTGAAAGTGGAGAAAGAGAAGAAAGCTGAGAAAGAGACAGAAAGCAGAGAAAGAGACAGAAAGCAGAGAAAGAGACAGAAATCAGAGACAGAAAGCAGAGAAAGTGCCAGAAAGCAGAGAAAGAGACAGAAAGCAGAGAAAGAGACAGAAAGCAGAGAAAGTGCAAGAAAGCAGGGAAAGAGACAGAAAGCAGAGAAAGCTGAAAAAGAGACAGTAAGCGGAGAAAGAGACTGAAAGTGGAGAAAGCGACTGGAAGTGGAGAAAGAGACAGAAAGCAGAGAAACAGTCAGAAAGCAGAGAAAGAGACAGAAAGCAGAGAGAGAGACAGAAGCAGAGAAAGTGACACAAAGCAGAGAAAGCGGCTGAAAGTGGAGAAGGAGACAGAAAGCAGAGAAATAGTCAGAAGGCAGAGAAAGTGCAAGAAAGCAGAGAAAGAGACAGAAAGCAGAGAAAGCAGAGAAAGAGACAGAAAGCAGAGAAAGAGACAGAAAGCGGAGCAAGCGACTGAATGTGGAGAAAGAGACAGAAAGCAGAGAAAGAGTCATAAAGTGGAGAAAGAGACTGAAAGTGGAGAAAGCGACTGTAAGTGGAGAAAGAGAAGAAAGCTGAAAAAGAGACAGAAAGCGGAGAAAGAGACTGAAAGTGGAGAAAGCGACTGAAAGTGGAGAAAGAGACAGAAAGCAGAGAAACAGTCAGAAAGCAGAGAAAGAGACAGAAAGCAGAGAAAGAGACAGAAGCAGAGAAAGAGACAGAAGCAGAGAAAGAGACAGATTGCGGAGAAAAAGGCAGAAAGCAGAGAAAGAGTCAAATTGCAGAGAAAGAGACAGAAGCAGAGAAAGTGCCAGAAAGCAGAGAAAGCGGCTGAAAGTGGAGAAGGAGACAGAAAGCAGAGAAATAGTCAGAAAGCAGAGTAAGTGCAAGAAAGCAGAGAAAGAGACAGAAAGCAGAGAAAGCAGAGAAAGAGACAGAAAGCAGAGAAAGAGACAGAAAGCGGAGAAAGCGACTGAATGTGGAGAAAGAGACAGAAATCAGAGAAAGTGCCAGAAAGCAGAGAAAGAGACAGATAGCAGAGAAAGAGACAGAAAGCGGAGAAAGCGACTGAATGTGGAGAAAGAGACAGAAAGCAGAGAAAGAGTCACAAAGTGGAGAAAGAGACTGAAAGTGGAGAAAGCGACTGAAAGTGGAGAAGGAGAAGAAAGCTGAAAAAGAGACAGAAAGCAGAGAAAGAGACAGAAATCAGAGAAAGAGACAGAAATCAGAGACAGAAAGCAGAGAAAGTGCCAGAAAGCAGAGAAAGAGACAGAAAGCAGAGAAAGAGACAGAAAGCAGAGAAAGTGACAAAAAGCAGAGAAAGCGGCTGAAAGTGGAGAAGGAGACAGAAAGCAGAGAAATAGTCAGAAAGCAGAGAAAGTGCAAGAAAGCAGAGAAAGAGACAGAAAGCAGAGAAAGTCAGAGAAAGAGACAGAAAGCAGAGAAAGAGACTGAAAGTGGAGAAAGCGACTGAAAGTGGAGAAAGAGACAGAAATCAGAGAAAGTGCCAGAAAGCAGAGAAAGAGACAGATAGCAGAGAAAGAGACAGAAATCAGAGACAGAAAGCAGAGAAAGTGCCAGAAAGCAGAGAAAGAGACAGAAAGCAGAGAAAGAGACAGAAAGCAGAGAAAGTGACAAAAAGCAGAGAAAGCGGCTGAAAGTGGAGAAGGAGACAGAAAGCAGAGAAATAGTCAGAAAGCTGAGAAAGTGCAAGAAAGCAGAGAAAGAGACAGAAAGCAGAGAAAGCAGAGAAAGAGACAGAAAGCAGAGAAAGAGACAGAAAGCGGAGAAAGCGACTGAATGTGGAGAAAGAGACAGAAAGCAGAGAAAGAGTCATAAAGTGGAGAAAGAGACTGAAAGTGGAGAAAGCGACTGTAAGTGGAGAAAGAGAAGAAAGCTGAAAAAGAGACAGAAAGCGGAGAAATAGACTGAAAGTGGAGAAAGCGACTGAAAGTGGAGAAAGAGACAGAAAGCAGAGAAACAGTCAGAAAGCAGAGAAAGAGACAGAAAGAAGAGAAAGAGACAGAAGCAGAGAAAGAGACAGAAGCAGAGAAAGAGACTGATTGCGGAGAAAAAGGCAGAAAGCAGAGAAAGAGTCAAATTGCAGAGAAAGAGACAGAAGCAGAGAAAGTGACAAAAAGCAGAGAAAGCGGCTGAAAGTGGAGAAGGAGACAGAAAGCAGAGAAATAGTCAGAAAGCAGAGAAAGTGCAAGAAAGCAGAGAAAGAGACAGAAAGCAGAGAAAGCAGAGAAAGAGACAGAAAGCAGAGAAAGAGACAGAAAGCGGAGAAAGCGACTGAATGTGGAGAAAGAGACAGAAAGCAGAGAAAGAGTCATAAAGTGGAGAAGGAGACTGAAAGTGGAGAAAGCGACTGTAAGTGGAGAAAGAGACAGAAAGCTGAAAAAGAGACAGAAAGCGGAGAAAGAGACTGAAAGTGGAGAAAGCGACTGAAAGTGGAGAAAGAGACAGAAATCAGAGAAAGTGCCAGAAAGCAGAGAAAGAGACAGATAGCAGAGAAAGAGACAGAAAGCGGAGAAAGCGACTGAATGTGGAGAAAGAGACAGAAAGCAGAGAAAGAGTCATAAAGTGGAGAAAGAGACTGAAAGTGGAGAAAGCGACTGAAAGTGGAGAAAGAGAAGAAAGCTGAGAAAGCGACAGAAAGCAGAGAAAGAGACAGAAAGCAGAGAAAGAGACAGAAATCAGAGACAGAAAGCAGAGAAAGTGCCAGAAAGCAGAGAAAGAGACAGAAAGCAGAGAAAGAGACATAAAGCAGAGAAAGTGACAAAAAGCAGAGAAAGCGGCTGAAAGTGGAGAAGGAGACAGAAAGCAGAGAAATAGTCAGAAAGTAGAGAAAGTGCAAGAAAGCAGAGAAAGAGACAGAAAGCAGAGAAAGCAGAGAAAGAGACAGAAAGCAGAGAAAGAGACAGAAAGCGGAGAAAGCGACTGAATGTGGAGAAAGAGACAGAAAGCAGAGAAAGAGTCATAAAGTGGAGAAAGAGACAGAAAGTGGAGAAAGCGACTGTAAGTGGAGAAAGAGAAGAAAGCTGAAAAAGAGACAGAAAGCGGAGAAAGAGACTGAAAGTGGAGAAAGCGACTGAAAGTGGAGAAAGAGACAGAAAGCAGAGAAACAGTCAGAAAGCAGAGAAAGAGACAGAAAGCAGAGAAAGAGACAGAAGCAGAGAAAGAGACAGAAGCAGAGAAAGAGACTGATTGCGGAGAAAAAGGCAGAAAGCAGAGAAAGAGTCAAATTGCAGAGAAAGAGACAGAAGCAGAGAAAGTGACAAAAAGCAGAGAAAGCGGCTGAAAGTGGAGAAGGAGACAGAAAGCAGAGAAATAGTCAGAAAGCAGAGAAAGTGCAAGAAAGCAGAGAAAGAGACAGAAAGCAGAGAAAGCAGAGAAAGAGACAGAAAGCAGAGAAAGAGACAGAAAGCGGAGAAAGCGACTGAATGTGGAGAAAGAGACAGAAAGCAGAGAAAGAGTCATAAAGTGGAGAAAGAGACTGAAAGTGGAGAAAGCGACTGTAAGTGGAGAAAGAGAAGAAAGCTGAAAAAGAGACAGAAAGCGGAGAAAGAGACTGAAAGTGGAGAAAGCGACTGAAAGTGGAGAAAGAGACAGAAAGCAGAGAAACAGTCAGAAAGCAGAGAAAGAGACAGAAAGCAGAGAAAGAGACAGAAGCAGAGAAAGAGACAGAAGCAGAGAAAGAGACTGATTGCGGAGAAAAAGGCAGAAAGCAGAGAAAGAGTCAAATTGCAGAGAAAGAGACAGAAGCAGAGAAAGTGACAAAAAGCAGAGAAAGCGGCTGAAAGTGGAGACGGAGACAGAAAGCAGAGAAATAGTCAGAAAGCAGAGAAAGTGCAAGAAAGCAGAGAAAGAGACAGAAAGCAGAGAAAGCAGAGAAAGAGACAGAAAGCGGAGAAAGCGACTGAATGTGGAGAAAGAGACAGAAAGCAGAGAAAGAGTCATAAAGTGGAGAAAGAGACTGAAAGTGGAGAAAGCGACTGTAAGTGGAGAAAGAGAAGAAAGCTGAAAAAGAGACAGAAAGCGGAGAAAGAGACTGAAAGTGGAGAAAGCGACTGAAAGTGGAGAAATAGTCAGAAAGCAGAGAAAGTGCAAGAAAGCAGAGAAAGAGACAGAAAGCAGAGAAAGCAGAGAAAGAGGCAGAAAGCCGAGAAAGAGACAGAAAGCGGAGAAAGCGACTGAATGTGGAGAAAAAGACAGAAAGCAGAGAAAGAGTCATAAAGTGGAGAAGGAGACTGAAAGTGGAGAAAGCGACTGTAAGTGGAGAAAGAGAAGAAAGCTGAAAAAGAGACAGAAAGCGGAGAAAGAGACTGAAAGTGGAGAAAGCGACTGTAAGTGGAGAAAGAGACAGAAATCAGAGAAAGTGCCAGAAAGCAGAGAAAGAGACAGATAGCAGAGAAAGATACAGAAAGCGGAGAAAGCGACTGAATGTGGAGAAAGAGACAGAAAGCAGAGAAAGAGTCATAAAGTGGAGAAAGAGACTGAAAGTGGAGAAAGCGACTGAAAGTGGAGAAAGAGAAGAAAGCTGAGAAAGAGACAGAAAGCAGAGAAAGAGACAGAAAGCAGAGAAAGAGACAGAAATCAGAGACAGAAAGCAGAGAAAGTGCCAGAAAGCAGAGAAAGAGACAGAAAGCAGAGAAAGAGACAGAAAGCAGAGAAAGTGCAAGAAAGCAGGGAAAGAGACAGAAAGCAGAGAAAGCTGAAAAAGAGACAGAAAGCGGAGAAAGAGACTGAAAGTGGAGAAAGCGACTGGAAGTGGAGAAAGAGACAGAAAGCAGAGAAACAGTCAGAAAGCAGAGAAAGAGACAGAAAGCAGAGAAAGAGACAGAAGCAGAGAAAGTGACACAAAGCAGAGAAAGCGGCTGAAAGTGGAGAAGGAGACAGAAAGCAGAGAAATAGTCAGAAGGCAGAGAAAGTGCAAGAAAGCAGAGAAAGAGACAGAAAGCAGAGAAAGCAGAGAAAGAGACAGAAAGCAGAGAAAGAGACAGAAAGCGGAGCAAGCGACTGAATGTGGAGAAAGAGACAGAAAGCAGAGAAAGAGTCATAAAGTGGAGAAAGAGACTGAAAGTGGAGAAAGCGACTGTAAGTGGAGAAAGAGAAGAAAGCTGAAAAAGAGACAGAAAGCGGAGAAAGAGACTGAAAGTGGAGAAAGCGACTGAAAGTGGAGAAAGAGACAGAAAGCAGAGAAACAGTCAGAAAGCAGAGAAAGAGACAGAAAGCAGAGAAAGAGACAGAAGCAGAGAAAGAGACAGAAGCAGAGAAAGAGACAGATTGCGGAGAAAAAGGCAGAAAGCAGAGAAAGAGTCAAATTGCAGAGAAAGAGACAGAAGCAGAGAAAGTGCCAGAAAGCAGAGAAAGCGGCTGAAAGTGGAGAAGGAGACAGAAAGCAGAGAAATAGTCAGAAAGCAGAGTAAGTGCAAGAAAGCAGAGAAAGAGACAGAAAGCAGAGAAAGCAGAGAAAGAGACAGAAAGCAGAGAAAGAGACAGAAAGCGGAGAAAGCGACTGAATGTGGAGAAAGAGACAGAAATCAGAGAAAGTGCCAGAAAGCAGAGAAAGAGACAGATAGCAGAGAAAGAGACAGAAAGCGGAGAAAGCGACTGAATGTGGAGAAAGAGACAGAAAGCAGAGAAAGAGTCACAAAGTGGAGAAAGAGACTGAAAGTGGAGAAAGCGACTGAAAGTGGAGAAGGAGAAGAAAGCTGAAAAAGAGACAGAAAGCAGAGAAAGAGACAGAAATCAGAGAAAGAGACAGAAATCAGAGACAGAAAGCAGAGAAAGTGCCAGAAAGCAGAGAAAGAGACAGAAAGCAGAGAAAGAGACAGAAAGCAGAGAAAGTGACAAAAAGCAGAGAAAGCGGCTGAAAGTGGAGAAGGAGACAGAAAGCAGAGAAATAGTCAGAAAGCAGAGAAAGTGCAAGAAAGCAGAGAAAGAGACAGAAAGCAGAGAAAGTCAGAGAAAGAGACAGAAAGCAGAGAAAGAGACTGAAAGTGGAGAAAGCGACTGAAAGTGGAGAAAGAGACAGAAATCAGAGAAAGTGCCAGAAAGCAGAGAAAGAGACAGATAGCAGAGAAAGAGACAGAAAGCGGAGAAAGCGACTGAATGTGGAGAAAGAGGCAGAAAGCAGAGAAAGAGTCATAAAGTGGAGAAAGAGACTGAAAGTGGAGAAAGCGACTGAAAGTGGAGAAAGAGAAGAAAGCTGAGAAAGAGACAGAAAGCAGAGAAAGAGACAGAAAGCAGAGAAAGAGACAGAAATCAGAGACAGAAAGCAGAGAAAGTGCCAGAAAGCAGAGAAAGAGACAGAAAGCAGAGAAAGAGACAGAAAGCAGAGAAAGTGACAAAAAGCAGAGAAAGCGGCTGAAAGTGGAGAAGGAGACAGAAAGCAGAGAAATAGTCAGAAAGCAGAGAAAGTGCAAGAAAGCAGAGAAAGAGACAGAAAGCAGAGAAAGCAGAGAAAGAGACAGAAAGCAGAGAAAGAGACAGAAAGCGGAGAAAGCGACTGAATGTGGAGAAAGAGACAGAAAGCAGAGAAAGAGTCATAAAGTGGAGAAAGAGACTGAAAGTGGAGAAAGCGACTGTAAGTGGAGAAAGAGAAGAAAGCTGAAAAAGAGACAGAAAGCGGAGAAACAGACTGAAAGTGGAGAAAGCGACTGAAAGTGGAGAAAGAGACAGAAAGCAGAGAAACAGTCAGAAAGCAGAGAAAGAGACAGAAAGAAGAGAAAGAGACAGAAGCAGAGAAAGAGACAGAAGCAGAGAAAGAGACTGATTGCGGAGAAAAAGGCAGAAAGCAGAGAAAGAGTCAAATTGCAGAGAAAGAGACAGAAGCAGAGAAAGTGACAAAAAGCAGAGAAAGCGGCTGAAAGTGGAGAAGGAGACAGAAAGCAGAGAAATAGTCAGAAAGCAGAGAAAGTGCAAGAAAGCAGAGAAAGAGACAGAAAGCAGAGAAAGCAGAGAAAGAGACAGAAAGCAGAGAAAGAGACAGAAAGCGGAGAAAGCGACTGAATGTGGAGAAAGAGACAGAAAGCAGAGAAAGAGTCATAAAGTGGAGAAGGAGACTGAAAGTGGAGGAAGCGACTGTAAGTGGAGAAAGAGACAGAAAGCTGAAAAAGAGACAGAAAGCGGAGAAAGAGACTGAAAGTGGAGAAAGCGACTGAAAGTGGAGAAAGAGACAGAAAGCAGAGAAAGTGCCAGAAAGCAGAGAAAGAGACAGATAGCAGAGAAAGAGACAGAAAGCGGAGAAAGCGACTGAATGTGGAGAAAGAGACAGAAAGCAGAGAAAGAGTCATAAAGTGGAGAAAGAGACTGAAAGTGGAGAAAGCGATTGAAAGTGGAGAAAGAGAAGAAAGCTGAGAAAGCGACAGAAAGCAGAGAAAGAGACAGAAAGCAGAGAAAGAGACAGAAATCAGAGACAGAAAGCAGAGAAAGTGCCAGAAAGCAGAGAAAGAGACAGAAAGCAGAGAAAGAGACATAAAGCAGAGAAAGTGACAAAAAGCAGAGAAAGCGGCTGAAAGTGGAGAAGGAGACAGAAAGCAGAGAAATAGTCAGAAAGTAGAGAAAGTGCAAGAAAGCAGAGAAAGAGACAGAAAGCAGAGAAAGCAGAGAAAGAGACAGAAAGCAGAGAAAGAGACAGAAAGCGGAGAAAGCGACTGAATGTGGAGAAAGAGACAGAAAGCAGAGAAAGAGTCATAAAGTGGAGAAAGAGACAGAAAGTGGAGAAAGCGACTGTAAGTGGAGAAAGAGAAGAAAGCTGAAAAAGAGACAGAAAGCGGAGAAAGAGACTGAAAGTGGAGAAAGCGACTGAAAGTGGAGAAAGAGACAGAAAGCAGAGAAACAGTCAGAAAGCAGAGAAAGAGACAGAAAGCAGAGAAAGAGACAGAAGCAGAGAAAGAGACAGAAGCAGAGAAAGAGACTGATTGCGGAGAAAAAGGCAGAAAGCAGAGAAAGAGTCAAATTGCAGAGAAAGAGACAGAAGCAGAGAAAGTGACAAAAAGCAGAGAAAGCGGCTGAAAGTGGAGAAGGAGACAGAAAGCAGAGAAATAGTCAGAAAGCAGAGAAAGTGCAAGAAAGCAGAGAAAGAGACAGAAAGCAGAGAAAGCAGAGAAAGAGACAGAAAGCAGAGAAAGAGACAGAAAGCGGAGAAAGCGACTGAATGTGGAGAAAGAGACAGAAAGCAGAGAAAGAGTCATAAAGTGGAGAAAGAGACTGAAAGTGGAGAAAGCGACTGTAAGTGGAGAAAGAGAAGAAAGCTGAAAAAGAGACAGAAAGCGGAGAAAGAGACTGAAAGTGGAGAAAGCGACTGAAAGTGGAGAAAGAGACAGAAAGCAGAGAAACAGTCAGAAAGCAGAGAAAGAGACAGAAAGCAGAGAAAGAGACAGAAGCAGAGAAAGAGACAGAAGCAGAGAAAGAGACTGATTGCGGAGAAAAAGGCAGAAAGCAGAGAAAGAGTCAAATTGCAGAGAAAGAGACAGAAGCAGAGAAAGTGACAAAAAGCAGAGAAAGCGGCTGAAAGTGGAGAAGGAGACAGAAAGCAGAGAAATAGTCAGAAAGCTGAGAAAGTGCAAGAAAGCAGAGAAAGAGACAGAAAGCAGAGAAAGCAGAGAAAGAGACAGAAAGCAGAGAAAGAGACAGAAAGTGGAGAAAGCGACTGAATGTGGAGAAAGAGACAGAAAGCAGAGAAAGAGTCATAAAGTGGAGAAGGAGACTGAACGTGGAGAAAGCGACTGTAAGTGGAGAAAGAGAAGAAAGCTGAAAAAGAGACAGAAAGCGGAGAAAGAGACTGAAAGTGGAGAAAGCGACTGAAAGTGGAGAAAGAGACAGAAATCAGAGAAAGTGCCAGAAAGCAGAGAAAGAGACAGATAGCAGAGAAAGAGACAGAAAGCGGAGAAAGCGACTGAATGTGGAGAAAGAGACAGAAAGCAGAGAAAGAGTCATAAAGTGGAGAAAGAGACTGAAAGTGGAGAAAGCGACTGAAAGTGGAGAAAGAGAAGAAAGCTGAGAAAGAGACAGAAAGCAGAGAAAGAGACAGAAAGCAGAGAAAGAGACAGAAATCAGAGACTGAAAGCAGAGAAAGTGCCAGAAAGCAGAGAAAGAGACAGAAAGCAGAGAAAGAGACAGAAAGCAGAGAAAGTGACAAAAAGCAGAGAAAGCGGCTGAAAGTGGAGAAGGAGACAGAAAGCAGAGAAATAGTCAGAAAGTAGAGAAAGTGCAGGAAAGCAGAGAAAGAGACAGAAAGCAGAGAAAGCAGAGAAAGAGACAGAAAGCAGAGAAAGAGACAGAAAGCGGAGAAAGCGACTGAATGTGGAGAAAGAGACAGAAAGCAGAGAAAGAGTCATAAAGTGGAGAAAGAGACAGAAAGTGGAGAAAGCGACTGTAAGTGGAGAAAGAGAAGAAAGCTGAAAAAGAGACAGAAAGCGGAGAAAGAGACTGAAAGTGGAGAAAGCGACTGAAAGTGGAGAAAGAGACAGAAAGCAGAGAAACAGTCAGAAAGCAGAGAAAGAGACAGAAAGCAGAGAAAGAGACAGAAGCAGAGAAAGAGACAGAAGCAGAGAAAGAGACTGATTGCGGAGAAAAAGGCAGAAAGCAGAGAAAGAGACAAATTGCAGAGAAAGAGACAGAAGCAGAGAAAGTGACAAAAAGCAGAGAAAGCGGCTGAAAGTGGAGAAGGAGACAGAAAGCAGAGAAATAGTCAGAAAGCAGAGAAAGTGCAAGAAAGCAGAGAAAGAGACAGAAAGCAGAGAAAGCAGAGAAAGAGACAGAAAGCGGAGAAAGAGACAGAAAGCGGAGAAAGCGACTGAATGTGGAGAAAGAGACAGAAAGCAGAGAAAGAGTCATAAAGTGGAGAAAGAGACTGAAAGTGGAGAAAGCGACTGTAAGTGGAGAAAGAGAAGAAAGCTGAAAAAGAGACAGAAAGCGGAGAAATAGACTGAAAGTGGAGAAAGCGACTGAAAGTGGAGAAAGAGACAGAAAGCAGAGAAACAGTCAGAAAGCAGAGAAAGAGACAGAAAGAAGAGAAAGAGACAGAAGCAGAGAAAGAGACAGAAGCAGAGAAAGAGACTGATTGCGGAGAAAAAGGCAGAAAGTAGAGAAAGAGTCAAATTGCAGAGAAAGAGACAGAAGCAGAGAAAGTGACAAAAAGCAGAGAAAGCGGCTGAAAGTGGAGAAGGAGACAGAAAGCAGAGAAATAGTCAGAAAGCAGAGAAAGTGCAAGAAAGCAGAGAAAGAGACAGAAAGCAGAGAAAGCAGAGAAAGAGAAAGAAAGCAGAGAAAGAGACAGAAAGCGGAGAAAGCGACTGAATGTGGAGAAAGAGACAGAAAGCAGAGAAAGAGTCATAAAGTGGAGAAAGCGACTGTAAGTGGAGAAAGAGAAGAAAGCTGAAAAAGAGACAGAAAGCGGAGAAAGAGACTGAAAGTGGAGAAAGCGACTGAAAGTGGAGAAAGAGACAGAAATCAGAGAAAGTGCCAGAAAGCAGAGAAAGAGACAGATAGCAGAGAAAGAGACAGAAAGCGGAGAAAGCGACTGAATGTGGAGAAAGAGACAGAAAGCAGAGAAAGAGTCATAAAGTGGAGAAAGAGACTGAAAGTGGAGAAAGCGACTGAAAGTGGAGAAAGAGAAGAAAGCTGAGAAAGAGACAGAAAGCAGAGAAAGAGACAGAAAGCAGAGAAAGAGACAGAAATCAGAGACAGAAAGCAGAGAAAGTGCCAGAAAGCAGAGAAAGAGACAGAAAGCAGAGAAAGAGACAGAAAGCAGAGAAAGTGACAAAAAGCAGAGAAAGCGGCTGAAAGTGGAGAAGGAGACAGAAAGCAGAGAAATAGTCAGAAAGTAGAGAAAGTGCAAGAAAGCAGAGAAAGAGACAGAAAGCAGAGAAAGCAGAGAAAGAGACAGAAAGCAGAGAAAGAGACAGAAAGCGGAGAAAGCGACTGAATGTGGAGATAGAGACAGAAAGCAGAGAAAGAGTCATAAAGTGGAGAAAGAGACAGAAAGTGGAGAAAGCGACTGTAAGTGGAGAAAGAGAAGAAAGCTGAAAAAGAGACAGAAAGCGGAGAAAGAGACTGAAAGTGGAGAAAGCGACTGAAAGTGGAGAAAGAGACAGAAAGCAGAGAAACAGTCAGAAAGCAGAGAAAGAGACAGAAAGCAGAGAAAGAGACAGAAGCAGAGAAAGAGACAGAAGCAGAGAAAGAGACTGATTGCGGAGAAAAAGGCAGAAAGCAGAGAAAGAGTCAAATTGCAGAGAAAGAGACAGAAGCAGAGAAAGTGACAAAAAGCAGAGAAAGCGGCTGAAAGTGGAGAAGGAGACAGAAAGCAGAGAAATAGTCAGAAAGCAGAGAAAGTGCAAGAAAGCAGAGAAAGAGACAGAAAGCAGAGAAAGCAGAGAAAGAGACAGAAAGCAGAGAAAGAGACAGAAAGCGGAGAAAGCGACTGAATGTGGAGAAAGAGACAGAAAGCAGAGAAAGAGTCATAAAGTGGAGAAAGAGACTGAAAGTGGAGAAAGCGACTGTAAGTGGAGAAAGAGAAGAAAGCTGAAAAAGCGACAGAAAGCGGAGAAAGAGACTGAAAGTGGAGAAAGCGACTGAAAGTGGAGAAAGAGACAGAAAGCAGAGAAACAGTCAGAAAGCAGAGAAAGAGACAGAAAGCAGAGAAAGAGACAGAAGCAGAGAAAGAGACAGAAGCAGAGAAAGAGACAGAAAGCAGAGAAAGAGACAGAAGCAGAGAAAGAGACAGAAAGCGGAGAAAGAGACTGAAAGTGGAGAAAGCGACTGAAAGTGGAGAAAGAGACAGAAATCAGAGAAAGTGCCAGAAAGCAGAGAAAGAGACAGATAGCAGAGAAAGAGACAGAAAGCGGAGAAAGCGACTGAATGTGGAGAAAGAGGCAGAAAGCAGAGAAAGAGTCATAAAGTGGAGAAAGAGACTGAAAGTGGAGAAAGCGACTGAAAGTGGAGAAAGAGAAGAAAGCTGAGAAAGAGACAGAAAGCAGAGAAAGAGACAGAAAGCAGAGAAAGAGACAGAAATCAGAGACAGAAAGCAGAGAAAGTGCCAGAAAGCAGAGAAAGAGACAGAAAGCAGAGAAAGAGACAGAAAGCAGAGAAAGTGACAAAAAGCAGAGAAAGCGGCTGAAAGTGGAGAAAGAGACAGAAAGCAGAGAAACAGTCAGAAAGCAGAGAAAGAGACAGAAAGAAGAGAAAGAGACAGAAGCAGAGAAAGAGACAGAAGCAGAGAAAGAGACAGATTGCGGAGAAAAAGGCAGAAAGCAGAGAAAGAGTCAAATTGCAGAGAAAGAGACAGAAGCAGAGAAAGTGACAAAAAGCAGAGAAATAGATTGCAGAGAAAGAGACAGAAAGCAGAGAAAGAGACAGAAAGCAGAGAAAGTGCCAGAAAGCACAGAACGAGACAGATTGCAGAGATAGAGACAGAAAGCAGAGTAGTGCCAGAAAGCAGAGAAAGAGACATATTGCAGAGAAAGAGACAGAAAGCAGAGAAAGAGACAGAAAGCAGAGAAACTGTCAGAAAGCAGAGAAAGAGACAGAAAGCAGAGAAAGACACAGAAGCAGAGAAAGAGACAGAAGCAGAGAAAGAGACAGATTGCGGAGAAAAAGGCAGAAAGCAGAGAAAGAGTCAAATTGCAGAGAAAGAGACAGAAGCAGAGAAAGTGACAAAAAGCAGAGAAATAGACAGATTGCAGAGAAAGAGACAGAAAGCAGAGAAAGAGACAGAAAGCAGAGAAAGTGCCAGAAAGCACAGAACGAGACAGATTGCAGAGATAGAGACAGAAAGCAGAGTAGTGCCAGAAAGCAGAGAAAGAGACATATTGCAGAGAAAGAGACAGAAAGCAGAGAAAGAGACAGAAAGCAGAGAAAGTGCCAGAAAGCAGAGAAAGAGACAGAAAGCAGAGAAAGAGACAGAAAGCAGAGAAAGAGAAAGAAAGCAGAGAATGAGGCAGAAAGCAGAGAAAGAGACAGATTGCAGAGAAAGAGACAAAAAGCAGAGAAAGAGACAGAAAGCAGAGAAAGTGCCAGAAAGCAGAGAAAGAGACAGAAATCAGAGACAGAAAGCAGAGAAAGAGACAGAAATCAGAGACAGAAAGCAGAGAAAGAGACAGAAAGCAGAGAAAGAGACAGAAAGCAGAGAAAGTGACAAAAAGCAGAGAAAGCGGCTGAAAGTGGAGAAAGAGACAGAAATCAGAGAAAGTGCCAGAAAGCAGAGAAAGAGACAGATAGCAGAGAAAGAGACAGAAAGCGGAGAAAGCGACTGAATGTGGAGAAAGAGACAGAAAGCAGAGAAAGAGTCATAAAGTGGAGAAAGAGACTGAAAGTGGAGAAAGCGACTGAAAGTGGAGAAAGAGAAGAAAGCTGAGAAAGCGACTGAAAGTGGAGAAAGAGACAGAAAGCAGAGAAAGAGACAGAAAGCAGAGAAAGTGCCGGAAAGCAGAGAAAGAGACAGAAAGCAGAGAAAGAGAAAGATAGCAGAGAATGAGAGAGAAAGCAGAGACAGAAAGCAGAGAAAGTGCCAGAATGCAGAGAAAGAGGCAGAAAGCAGAGAAAGTGACAAAAAGCAGTGAAAGCGGCTGAAAGTGGAGAAAGAGACAGAAAGCAGAGAAATAGTCAGAAAGTAGAGAAAGTGCAAGAAAGCAGAGAAAGAGACAGAAAGCAGAGAAAGCAGAGAAAGAGACAGAAAGCAGAGAAAGAGACAGAAAGCGGAGAAAGCGACTGAATGTGGAGAAAGAGACAGAAAGCAGAGAAAGAGTCATAAAGTGGAGAAAGAGACAGAAAGTGGAGAAAGCGACTGTAAGTGGAGAAAGAGAAGAAAGCTGAAAAAGAGACAGAAAGCGGAGAAAGAGACTGAAAGTGGAGAAAGCGACTGAAAGTGGAGAAAGAGACAGAAAGCAGAGAAACAGTCAGAAAGCAGAGAAAGAGACAGAAAGCAGAGAAAGAGACAGAAGCAGAGAAAGAGACAGAAGCAGAGAAAGAGACTGATTGCGGAGAAAAAGGCAGAAAGCAGAGAAAGAGTCAAATTGCAGAGAAAGAGACAGAAGCAGAGAAAGTGACAAAAAGCAGAGAAAGCGGCTGAAAGTGGAGAAGGAGACAGAAAGCAGAGAAATAGTCAGAAAGCAGAGAAAGTGCAAGAAAGCAGAGAAAGAGACAGAAAGCAGAGAAAGCAGAGAAAGAGACAGAAAGCAGAGAAAGAGACAGAAAGCGGAGAAAGCGACTGAATGTGGAGAAAGAGACAGAAAGCAGAGAAAGAGTCATAAAGTGGAGAAAGAGACTGAAAGTGGAGAAAGCGACTGTAAGTGGAGAAAGAGAAGAAAGCTGAAAAAGCGACAGAAAGCGGAGAAAGAGACTGAAAGTGGAGAAAGCGACTGAAAGTGGAGAAAGAGACAGAAAGCAGAGAAACAGTCAGAAAGCAGAGAAAGAGACAGAAAGCAGAGAAAGAGACAGAAGCAGAGAAAGAGACAGAAGCAGAGAAAGAGACAGATTGCGGAGAAAAAGGCAGAAAGCAGAGAAAGAGTCAAATTGCAGAGAAAGAGACAGAAGCAGAGAAAGTGACAAAAAGCAGAGAAAGCGGCTGAAAGTGGAGAAGGAGACAGAAAGCAGAGAAATAGTCAGAAAGCAGATAAAGTGCAAGAAAGCAGAGAAAGAGACAGAAAGCAGAGAAAGCAGAGAAAGAGACAGAAAGCAGAGAAAGAGACAGAAAGCGGAGAAAGCGACTGAATGTGGAGAAAGAGACAGAAAGCAGAGAAAGAGTCATAATGTGGAGAAGGAGACTGAAAGTGGAGAAAGCGACTGTAAGTGGAGAAAGAGAAGAAAGCTGAAAAAGAGACAGAAAGCGGAGAAAGAGACTGAAAGTGGAGAAAGCGACTGAAAGTGGAGAAAGAGACAGAAATCAGAGAAAGTGCCAGAAAGCAGAGAAAGAGACAGATAGCAGAGAAAGAGACAGAAAGCGGAGAAAGCGACTGAATGTGGAGAAAGAGGCAGAAAGCAGAGAAAGAGTCATAAAGTGGAGAAAGAGACTGAAAGTGGAGAAAGCGACTGAAAGTGGAGAAAGAGAAGAAAGCTGAGAAAGAGACAGAAAGCAGAGAAAGAGACAGAAAGCAGAGAAAGAGACAGAAATCAGAGACAGAAAGCAGAGAAAGTGCCAGAAAGCAGAGAAAGAGACAGAAAGCAGAGAAAGAGACAGAAAGCAGAGAAAGTGACAAAAAGCAGAGAAAGCGGCTGAAAGTGGAGAAAGAGACAGAAAGCAGAGAAACAGTCAGAAAGCAGAGAAAGAGACAGAAAGAAGAGAAAGAGACAGAAGCAGAGAAAGAGACAGAAGCAGAGAAAGAGACAGATTGCGGAGAAAAAGGCAGAAAGCAGAGAAAGAGTCAAATTGCAGAGAAAGAGACAGAAGCAGAGAAAGTGACAAAAAGCAGAGAAATAGACAGATTGCAGAGAAAGAGACAGAAAGCAGAGAAAGAGACAGAAAGCAGAGAAAGTGCCAGAAAGCACAGAACGAGACAGATTGCAGAGATAGAGACAGAAAGCAGAGTAGTGCCAGAAAGCAGAGAAAGAGACATATTGCAGAGAAAGAGACAGAAAGCAGAGAAAGAGACAGAAAGCAGAGAAAGTGCCAGAAAGCAGAGAAAGAGACAGAAATCAGAGAAAGAGACAGAAAGCAGAGAAAGAGAAAGAAAGCAGAGAATGAGGCAGAAAGCAGAGAAAGAGACAGATTGCAGAGAAAGAGACAAAAAGCAGAGAAAGAGACAGAAAGCAGAGAAAGTGCCAGAAAGCAGAGAAAGAGACAGAAATCAGAGACAGAAAGCAGAGAAAGAGACAGAAATCAGAGACAGAAAGCAGAGAAAGAGACAGAAAGCAGAGAAAGAGACAGAAAGCAGAGAAAGTGACAAAAAGCAGAGAAAGCGGCTGAAAGTGGAGAAAGAGACAGAAATCAGAGAAAGTGCCAGAAAGCAGAGAAAGAGACAGATAGCAGAGAAAGAGACAGAAAGCGGAGAAAGCGACTGAATGTGGAGAAAGAGACAGAAAGCAGAGAAAGAGTCATAAAGTGGAGAAAGAGACTGAAAGTGGAGAAAGCGACTGAAAGTGGAGAAAGAGAAGAAAGCTGAGAAAGAGACAGAAAGCGGAGAAAGAGACTGAAAGTGGAGAAAGCGACTGAAAGTGGAGAAAGAGACAGAAAGCAGAGAAAGTGCCAGAAAGCACAGAACGAGACAGATTGCAGAGAAAGAGACAGAAAGCAGAGAAAGAGACAGAAAGCAGAGAAAGTGCCGGAAAGCAGAGAAAGAGACAGAAAGCAGAGAAAGAGAAAGATAGCAGAGAATGAGAGAGAAAGCAGAGACAGAAAGCAGAGAAAGTGCCAGAATGCAGAGAACGAGGCAGAAAGCAGAGAAAGTGACAAAAAGCAGTGAAAGCGGCTGAAAGTGGAGAAAGAGACAGAAAGCAGAGAAAGAGACTGAAAGCAGAGAAAGAGACAGAAAGCAGAGAAAGTGCCAGAAAGCAGAGAAAGAGACAGAAAGCAGAGAAAGAGACAGAAAGCAGAGAAAGAGACAGAAAGCAGAGAAAGAGACTGCAAGTGGAGAAAGCGACTGAAAGTGGAGAAAGAGACAGAAAGCAGAGAAAGAGTCAGAAAGCAGAGAAAGAGACAGAAAGCAGAGAAAGAGACAGATTGCGGAGAAAAAGGCAGAAAGCAGAGAAAGAGTCAAATTGCAGAGAAAGAGACAGAAGCAGAGAAAGTGACAAAAAGCAGAGAAATAGACAGATTGCAGAGAAAGAGACAGAAAGCAGAGAAAGAGACAGAAAGCAGAGAAAGTGCCAGAAAGCACAGAACGAGACAGATTGCAGAGATAGAGACAGAAAGCAGAGTAGTGCCAGAAAGCAGAGAAAGAGACATATTGCAGAGAAAGAGACAGAAAGCAGAGAAAGAGACAGAAAGCAGAGAAACAGTCAGAAAGCAGAGAAAGAGACAGAAAGCAGAGAAAGAGACAGAAGCAGAGAAAGAGACAGAAGCAGAGAAAGAGACAGATTGCGGAGAAAAAGGCAGAAAGCAGAGAAAGAGTCAAATTGCAGAGAAAGAGACAGAAGCAGAGAAAGTGACAAAAAGCAGAGAAATAGACAGATTGCAGAGAAAGAGACAGAAAGCAGAGAAAGAGACAGAAAGCAGAGAAAGTGCCAGAAAGCACAGAACGAGACAGATTGCAGAGATAGAGACAGAAAGCAGAGTAGTGCCAGAAAGCAGAGAAAGAGACATATTGCAGAGAAAGAGACAGAAAGCAGAGAAAGTGCCAGAAAGCAGAGAAAGAGACAGAAAGCAGAGAAAGAGACAGAAAGCAGAGAAAGAGAAAGAAAGCAGAGAATGAGGCAGAAAGCAGAGAAAGAGACAGATTGCAGAGAAAGAGACAAAAAGCAGAGAAAGAGACAGAAAGCAGAGAAAGTGCCAGAAAGCAGAGAAAGAGACAGAAATCAGAGACAGAAAGCAGAGAAAGAGACATAAATCAGAGACAGAAAGCAGAGAAAGAGACAGAAAGCAGAGAAAGAGACAGAAAGCAGAGAAAGTGACAAAAAGCAGAGAAAGCGGCTGAAAGTGGAGAAAGAGACAGAAATCAGAGAAAGTGCCAGAAAGCAGAGAAAGAGACAGATAGCAGAGAAAGAGACAGAAAGCGGAGAAAGCGACTGAATGTGGAGAAAGAGACAGAAAGCAGAGAAAGAGTCATAAAGTGGAGAAAGAGACTGAAAGTGGAGAAAGCGACTGAAAGTGGAGAAAGAGAAGAAAGCAGAGAAAGAGACAGAAAGCGGAGAAAGAGACTGAAAGTGGAGAAAGCGACTGAAAGTGGAGAAAGAGACAGAAAGCAGAGAAAGTGCCAGAAAGCACAGAACGAGACAGATTGCAGAGAAAGAGACAGAAAGCAGAGAAAGAGACAGAAAGCAGAGAAAGTGCCGGAAAGCAGAGAAAGAGACAGAAAGCAGAGAAAGAGAAAGATAGCAGAGAATGAGAGAGAAAGCAGAGACAGAAAGCAGAGAAAGTGCCAGAATGCAGAGAAAGAGGCAGAAAACAGAGAAAGTGACAAAAAGCAGTGAAAGCGGCTGAAAGTGGAGAAAGAGACAGAAAGCAGAGAAAGAGACTGAAAGCAGAGAAAGAGACAGAAAGCAGAGAAAGTGCCAGAAAGCAGAGAAAGAGACAGAAAGCAGAGAAAGAGGCAGAAAGCAGAGAAAGAGACAGAAAGCAGAGAAAGTGACAAAAAGCAGTGAAAGCGGCTGAAAGTGGAGAAAGAGTCAGAAAGCAGAGGAAGAGACTGAAAGCAGAGAAAGAGACAGAAAGCAGAGAAACTGCCAGAAAGCAGAGAAAGAGACAGAAAGCAGAGAAAGAGACAGAAAGCAGAGAAAGAGAAAGAAAGCAGAGAATGAGACAGAAAGCAGAGAAAGTGACAGATTGCAGAGAAAGAGACAAAAAGCAGAGAAAGAGACAGAAATCAGAGACAGAAAGCAGAGAAAGAGACATAAATCAGAGACAGAAAGCAGAGAAAGAGACAGAAAGCAGAGAAAGAGACAGAAAGCAGAGAAAGTGACAAAAAGCAGAGAAAGCGGCTGAAAGTGGAGAAAGAGACAGAAATCAGAGAAAGTGCCAGAAAGCAGAGAAAGAGACAGATAGCAGAGAAAGAGACAGAAAGCGGAGAAAGCGACTGAATGTGGAGAAAGAGACAGAAAGCAGAGAAAGAGTCATAAAGTGGAGAAAGAGACTGAAAGTGGAGAAAGCGACTGAAAGTGGAGAAAGAGAAGAAAGCAGAGAAAGAGACAGAAAGCGGAGAAAGAGACTGAAAGTGGAGAAAGCGACTGAAAGTGGAGAAAGAGACAGAAAGCAGAGAAAGTGCCAGAAAGCACAGAACGAGACAGATTGCAGAGAAAGAGACAGAAAGCAGAGAAAGAGACAGAAAGCAGAGAAAGTGCCGGAAAGCAGAGAAAGAGACAGAAAGCAGAGAAAGAGAAAGATAGCAGAGAATGAGAGAGAAAGCAGAGACAGAAAGCAGAGAAAGTGCCAGAATGCAGAGAAAGAGGCAGAAAACAGAGAAAGTGACAAAAAGCAGTGAAAGCGGCTGAAAGTGGAGAAAGAGACAGAAAGCAGAGAAAGAGACTGAAAGCAGAGAAAGAGACAGAAAGCAGAGAAAGTGCCAGAAAGCAGAGAAAGAGACAGAAAGCAGAGAAAGAGGCAGAAAGCAGAGAAAGAGACAGAAAGCAGAGAAAGTGACAAAAAGCAGTGAAAGCGGCTGAAAGTGGAGAAAGAGTCAGAAAGCAGAGGAAGAGACTGAAAGCAGAGAAAGAGACAGAAAGCAGAGAAACTGCCAGAAAGCAGAGAAAGAGACAGAAAGCAGAGAAAGAGACAGAAAGCAGAGAAAGAGAAAGAAAGCAGAGAATGAGACAGAAAGCAGAGAAAGTGACAGATTGCAGAGAAAGAGACAAAAAGCAGAGAAAGAGACAGAAAGCAGAGAAAGTGACAAAAAGCAGAGAAAGCGGCTGAAAGTGGAGAAGGAGACAGAAAGCAGAGAAATAGTCAGAAAGCAGAGAAAGTGCAAGAAAGCAGAGAAAGAGACAGAAAGCAGAGAAAGCAGAGAAAGAGGCAGAAAGCAGAGAAAGAGACAGAAAGCGGAGAAAGCGACTGAATGTGGAGAAAGAGACAGAAAGCAGAGAAAGAGTCATAAAGTGGAGAAGGAGACTGAAAGTGGAGAAAGCGACTGTAAGTGGAGAAAGAGAAGAAAGCTGAAAAAGAGACAGAAAGCGGAGAAAGAGACTGAAAGTGGAGAAAGCGACTGAAAGTGGAGAAAGAGACAGAAATCAGAGAAAGTGCCAGAAAGCAGAGAAAGAGACAGATAGCAGAGAAAGAGACAGAAAGCGGAGAAAGCGACTGAATGTGGAGAAAGAGACAGAAAGCAGAGAAAGAGTCATAAAGTGGAGAAAGAGACTGAAAGTGGAGAAAGCGACTGAAAGTGGAGAAAGAGAAGAAAGCTGAGAAAGAGACAGAAAGCAGAGAAAGAGACAGAAAGCAGAGAAAGAAACAGAAATCAGAGACAGAAAGCAGAGAAAGTGCCAGAAAGCAGAGAAAGAGACAGAAAGCAGAGAAAGAGACAGAAAGCAGAGAAAGTGCAAGAAAGCAGAGAAAGAGACAGAAAGCAGAGAAAGCTGAAAAAGAGACAGAAAGCGGAGAAAGAGACTGAAAGTGGAGAAAGCGACTGAAAGTGGAGAAAGAGACAGAAAGCAGAGAAACAGTCAGAAAGCAGAGAAAGAGACAGAAAGCAGAGAAAGAGACAGAAGCAGAGAAAGTGACAAAAAGCAGAGAAAGCGGCTGAAAGTGGAGAAGGAGACAGAAAGCAGAGAAATAGTCAGAAAGCAGAGAAAGTGCAAGAAAGCAGAGAAAGAGACAGAAAGCAGAGAAAGCAGAGAAAGAGACAGAAAGCAGAGAAAGAGACAGAAAGCGGAGAAAGCGACTGAATGTGGAGAAAGAGACAGAAAGCAGAGAAAGAGTCATAAAGTGGAGAAAGAGACTGAAAGTGGAGAAAGCGACTGTAAGTGGAGAAAGAGAAGAAAGCTGAAAAAGAGACAGAAAGCGGAGAAAGAGACTGAAAGTGGAGAAAGCGACTGAAAGTGGAGAAAGAGACAGAAAGCAGAGAAACAGTCAGAAAGCAGAGAAAGAGACAGAAAGCAGAGAAAGAGACAGAAGCAGAGAAAGAGACAGAAGCAGAGAAAGAGACAGATTGCGGAGAAAAAGGCAGAAAGCAGAGAAAGAGTCAAATTGCAGAGAAAGAGACAGAAGCAGAGAAAGTGACAAAAAGCAGAGAAATAGACAGATTGCAGAGAAAGAGACAGAAAGCAGAGAAAGAGACAGAAAGCAGAGAAAGTGCCAGAAAGCACAGAACGAGACAGATTGCAGAGATAGAGACAGAAAGCAGAGTAGTGCCAGAAAGCAGAGAAAGAGACATATTGCAGAGAAAGAGACAGAAAGCAGAGAAAGAGACAGAAAGCAGAGAAAGTGCCAGAAAGCAGAGAAAGAGACAGAAAGCAGAGAAAGAGACAGAAAGCAGAGAAAGAGAAAGAAAGCAGAGAATGAGGCAGAAAGCAGAGAAAGAGACAGATTGCAGAGAAAGAGACAAAAAGCAGAGAAAGAGACAGAAAGCAGAGAAAGTGCCAGAAAGCAGAGAAAGAGACAGAAATCAGAGACAGAAAGCAGAGAAAGAGACAGAAATCAGAGACAGAAAGCATGAAAGAGACAGAAAGCAGAGAAAGAGACAGAAAGCAGAGAAAGTGACAAAAAGCAGAGAAAGCGGCTGAAAGTGGAGAAAGAGACAGAAATCAGAGAAAGTGCCAGAAAGCAGAGAAAGAGACAGATAGCAGAGAAAGAGACAGAAAGCGGAGAAAGCGACTGAATGTGGAGAAAGAGACAGAAAGCAGAGAAAGAGTCATAAAGTGGAGAAAGAGACTGAAAGTGGAGAAAGCGACTGAAAGTGGAGAAAGGGAAGAAAGCTGAGAAAGAGACAGAAAGCGGAGAAAGAGACTGAAAGTGGAGAAAGCGACTGAAAGTGGAGAAAGAGACAGAAAGCAGAGAAAGTGCCAGAAAGCACAGAACAAGACTGATTGCAGAGAAAGAGACAGAAAGCAGAGAAAGAGACAGAAAGCAGAGAAAGTGCCGGAAAGCAGAGAAAGAGACAGAAAGCAGAGAAAGAGAAAGATAGCAGAGAATGAGAGAGAAAGCAGAGACAGAAAGCAGAGAAAGTGCCAGAATGCAGAGAAAGAGGCAGAAAGCAGAGAAAGAGACAGAAAGCAGAGAAAGTGACAAAAAGCAGTGAAAGCGGCTGAAAGTGGAGAAAGAGACAGAAAGCAGAGAAAGAGACTGAAAGCAGAGAAAGAGACAGAAAGCAGAGAAAGTGCCAGAAAGCAGAGAAAAAGACAGAAAGCAGAGAAAGAGACAGAAAGCAGAGAAAGAGACAGAAAGCAGAGAAAGAGTCAGAAAGCAGAGGAAGAGACTGAAAGCAGAGAAAGAGACAGAAAGCAGAGAAACTGACAGAAAGCAGAGAAAGAGACAGAAAGCAGAGAAAGAGACAGAAAGCAGAGAAAGAGAAAGAAAGCAGAGAATGAGACAGAAAGCAGAGAAAGTGACAGATTGCAGAGAAAGAGACAAAAAGCAGAGAAAGAGACAGAAAGCAGAGAAACAGACAGAAAGCAGAGAAAGAGACAGAAAGCAGAGAAAGCGGCTGAAAGTGGAGATAGAGACAGAAAGCAGAGAAATAGTCAGAAAGCAGAGAAAGTGCAAGAAAGCAGAGAAAGAGACAGAAAGCAGAGAAAGTGCCAGATAGCAGAGAAAGAGACAGACAGCAGAGAAAGAGACAGAAAGAAGAGAAAGAGTCAGAAAGCTGAGAAAGAGACAGAAAACAGAGAAAGAGACAGAAAGCAGAGAAAGAGACAGAAAGCTGCGAAAGAGACAGAAAGCGGAGAAAGAGATAGAAAGCGGGGAAAGAGACAGAAAGCAGAGAAAGGGACAGCAAGCAGAGAAAGAGACAGAAAGCAGGGAAAGAGACAGAAAGCAGAGAAAGAGGCAGTAAGCAGAGAAAGAGACAGAAAGCAGAGAAAGCAACAGAAAGCAGAGAAAGAGACAGAATGCATAGAAAGCGACAGAGAACAGAGAAAGAGGCAGAAAGCAGAGAAAGTGACAGAAAGCAGAGAAAGAGACAGAAAGCAGAGAAAGAGACAGAAAGCGAAGAAAGATAAAGAAAGCAGAGAAAGAGTCAGAAAGCAGAGAAAGAGACAGAAAACAGAGAAAGAGACAGAAAGCAGAGAAAGAGTCAGAAAGCAGAGAAAGAGACAGAAAACAGAGAAAGAGGTAGAAAGCAGGGATAGAGACAGAAAACAGAGAAAGAGACAGAAAGCGGAGAAAGAGACAGAAAGCGGAGAAAGAGACAGAAAGCAGGGAAAGAGACAGAAAGCAGAGAAAGGGACAGAAAGCAGAGAAAGAACAGAAAGCAGAGAAAGAGAGAGAAAGCAGAGAAAGTGTCAGAAAGCAGAGAAAGTGCCAGAAAGCAGAGAAAGAGACAGAAAGCAGGGATAGAGACAGAAAGCAGAGAACGCGACAGAAAGCAGAGAAAGAGATGGAAAGCAGAGAAACGGACAGAAAGCAGCGAAAGAGGCAGAAATCAGAGAAAGTGACAGAAAGCAGAGAAAGAGACTGAAAGCAGAGAAAAGAAAGAAAGCAGAGAAAGAGGCAGAAAGCAGAGGAAGAGACAGAAAGCAGAGATAGAGAAAAAAAGCAGAGAACGAGACAGATTGCAGAGAAAGAGACAGAAAGCAGAGAAAGCGACAGAAAGCAGAGAAAGAGACAGAATGCATAGAAAGAGACAGAAAACAGAGAAAGAGACAGAAAGCAGAGAAAGAGACAGAAAGCAGAGAAAGTGCCGGAAAGCAGAGAAAGAGACAGAAAGCAGAGAAAGAGAAAGATAGCAGAGAATGAGAAAGAAAGCAGAGACAGAAAGCAGAGAAAGTGCCAGAATGCAGAGAAAGAGGCAGAAAGCAGAGAAAGAGACAGAAAGCAGAGAAAGTGACAAAAAGCAGTGAAAGCGGCTGAAAGTGGAGAAAGAGACAGAAAGCAGAGAAAGAGACTGAAAGCAGAGAAAGAGACAGAAAGCAGAGAAAGTGCCAGAAAGCAGAGAAAGAGACAGAAAGCAGAGAAAGAGACAGAAAGCAGAGAAAGAGACAGAAAGCAGAGAAAGTGACAAAAAGCAGTGAAAGCGGCTGAAAGTGGAGAAAGAGTCAGAAAGCAGAGGAAGAGACTGAAAGCAGAGATAGAGAAAAAAAGCAGAGAAAGAGGCAGAAAGCAGAGAAAGAGACAGAAAGCAGAGAAAGCGACAGAAAGCAGAGAAAGAGACAGAATGCATAGAAAGAGACAGAAAACAGAGAAAGAGACAGAAAGCAGAGAAAGAGACAGAAAGCAGAGAAAGTGCCGGAAAGCAGAGAAAGAGACAGAAAGCAGAGAAAGAGAAAGATAGCAGAGAATGAGAGAGAAAGCAGAGACAGAAAGCAGAGAAAGTGCCAGAATGCAGAGAAAGAGGCAGAAAGCAGAGAAAGAGACAGAAAGCAGAGAAAGTGACAAAAAGCAGTGAAAGCGGCTGAAAGTGGAGAAAGAGACAGAAAGCAGAGAAAGAGACTGAAAGCAGAGAAAGAGACAGAAAGCAGAGAAAGTGCCAGAAAGCAGAGAAAGAGACAGAAAGCAGAGAAAGAGACAGAAAGCAGAGAAAGAGACAGAAAGCAGAGAAAGAGACAGAAAGCAGAGAAAGAGAAAGATAGCAGAGAATGAGAGAGAAAGCAGAGACAGAAAGCAGAGAAAGTGCCAGAATGCAGAGAAAGAGGCAGAAAGCAGAGAAAGAGACAGAAAGCAGAGAAAGTGACAAAAAGCAGTGAAAGCGGCTGGAAGTGGAGAAAGAGACAGAAAGCAGAGAAAGAGACTGAAAGCAGAGAAAGAGACAGAAAGCAGAGAAAGTGCCAGAAAGCAGAGAAAGAGACAGAAAGCAGAGAAAGAGACAGAAAGCAGAGAAAGAGACAGAAAGCAGAGAAAGAGACAGAAAGCAGAGAAAGTGACAAAAAGCAGTGAAAGCGGCTGAAAGTGGAGAAAGAGTAAGAAAGCAGAGGAAGAGACTGAAAGCAGAGATAGAGAAAAAAAGCAGAGAAAGAGGCAGAAAGCAGAGAAAGAGACAGAAAGCAGAGAAAGCGACAGAAAGCAGAGAAAGAGACAGAATGCATAGAAAGAGACAGAAAACAGAGAAAGAGACAGAAAGCAGAGAAAGAGACAGAAAGCAGAGAAAGTGCCGGAAAGCAGAGAAAGAGACAGAAAGCAGAGAAAGAGAAAGATAGCAGAGAATGAGAGAGAAAGCAGAGACAGAAAGCAGAGAAAGTGCCAGACTGCAGAGAAAGAGGCAGAAAGCAGAGAAAGAGACAGAAAGCAGAGGAAGTGACAAAAAGCAGTGAAAGCGGCTGAAAGTGGAGAAAGAGACAGAAAGCAGAGAAAGAGACTGAAAGCAGAGAAAGAGACAGAAAGCAGAGAAAGTGCCAGAAAGCAGAGAAAGAGACAGAAAGCAGAGAAAGAGACAGAAAGCAGAGAAAGAGACAGAAAGCAGAGAAAGAGACAGAAAGCAGAGAAAGTGACAAAAAGCAGTGAAAGCGGCTGAAAGTGGAGAAAGAGTCAGAAAGCAGAGGAAGAGACTGAAAGCAGAGAAAGAGACAGAAAGCAGAGAAACTGCCAGAAAGCAGAGAAAGAGACAGAAAGCAAAGAAAGAGACAGAAAGCAGAGAAAGAGAAAGAAAGCAGAGAATGAGACAGAAAGCAGAGAAAGTGACAGATTGCAGAGAAAGAGACAAAAAGCAGAGAAAGAGACAGAAAGCAGAGAAACAGACAGAAAGCAGAGAAAGAGACAGAAAGCAGAGAAAGCGGCTGAAAGTGGAGATAGTGACAGAAAGCAGAGAAATAGTCAGAAAGCAGAGAAAGTGCAAGAAAGCAGAGAAAGAGACAGAAAGCAGAGAAAGTGCCAGATAGCAGAGAAAGAGTCAGACAGCAGAGAAAGAGACAGAAAGAAGAGAAAGAGTCAGAAAGCTGAGAAAGAGACAGAAAACAGAGAAAGAGACAGAAAGCAGAGAAAGAGACAGAAAGCGGCGAAAGAGTCAGAAAGCGGAGAAAGAGATAGAAAGCAGGGAAAGAGACAGAAAGCAGAGAAAGGGACAGGAAGCAGAGAAAGAGTCATAAAGTGGAGAAGGAGACTGAAAGTGGAGAAAGCGACTGTAAGTAGAGAAAGAGAAGAAAGCTGAAAAAGAGACAGAAAGCGGAGAAAGAGACTGAAAGTGGAGAAAGCGACTGAAAGTGGAGAAAGATACAGAAATCAGAGAAAGTGCCAGAAAGCAGAGAAAGAGACAGAAAGCAGAGAAAGAGACAGAAAGCGGAGAAAGCGACTGAATGTGGAGAAAGAGACAGAAAGCAGAGAAAGAGACTGAAAGCAGAGAAAGAGACAGAAAGCAGAGAAACTGCCAGAAAGCAGAGAAAGAGACAGAAAGCAGAGAAAGAGACAGAAAGCAGAGAAAGAGAAAGAAAGCAGAGAATGAGACAGAGAGCAGAGAAAGTGACAGATTGCAGAGAAAGAGACAAAAAGCAGAGAAAGAGACAGAAAGCAGAGAAAGTGACAAAAAGCAGAGAAAGCGGCTGAAAGTGGAGAAGGAGACAGAAAGCAGAGAAATAGTCAGAAAGCAGAGAAAGTGCAAGAAAGCAGAGAAAGAGACAGAAAGCAGAGAAAGCAGAGAAAGAGGCAGAAAGCAGAGAAAGAGACAGAAAGCGGAGAAAGCGACTGAATGTGGAGAAAGAGACAGAAAGCAGAGAAAGAGTCATAAAGTGGAGAAGGAGACTGAAAGTGGAGAAAGCGACTGTAAGTGGAGAAAGAGAAGAAAGCTGAAAAAGAGACAGAAAGCGGAGAAAGAGACTGAAAGTGGAGAAAGCGACTGAAAGTGGAGAAAGAGACAGAAAGCAGAGAAAGAGTCATAAAGTGGAGAAAGAGACTGAAAGTGGAGAAAGCGACTGTAAGTGGAGAAAGAGAAGAAAGCTGAAAAAGAGACAGAAAGCGGAGAAAGAGACTGAAAGTGGAGAAAGCGACTGAAAGTGGAGAAAGAGACAGAAAGCAGAGAAACAGTCAGAAAGCAGAGAAAGAGACAGAAAGCAGAGAAAGAGACAGAAGCAGAGAAAGAGACAGAAGCAGAGAAAGAGACAGATTGCGGAGAAAAAGGCAGAAAGCAGAGAAAGTGTCAAATTGCAGAGAAAGAGACAGAAGCAGAGAAAGTGACAAAAAGCAGAGAAATAGACAGATTGCAGAGAAAGAGACAGAAAGCAGAGAAAGAGACAGAAAGCAGAGGAAGTGCCAGAAAGCACAGAACGAGACAGATTGCAGAGCTAGAGACAGAAAGCAGAGTAGTGCCAGAAAGCAGAGAAAGAGACATATTGCAGAGAAAGAGACAGAAAGCAGAGAAAGAGACAGAAAGCAGAGAAAGTGCCAGAAAGCAGAGAAAGAGACAGAAAGCAGAGAAAGAGACAGAAAGCAGAGAAAGAGAAAGAAAGCAGAGAATGAGGCAGAAAGCAGAGAAAGAGACAGATTGCAGAGAAAGAGACAAAAAGCAGAGAAAGAGACAGAAAGCAGAGAAAGTGCCAGAAAGCAGAGAAAGAGACAGAAATCAGAGACAGAAAGCAGAGAAAGAGACAGAAATCAGAGACAGAAAGCAGAGAAAGAGACAGAAAGCAGAGAAAGTGACAAAAAGCAGAGAAAGCGGCTGAAAGTGGAGAAAGAGACAGAAATCAGAGAAAGTGCCAGAAAGCAGAGAAAGAGACAGATAGCAGAGAAAGAGACAGAAAGCGGAGAAAGCGACTGAATGTGGAGAAAGAGACAGAAAGCAGAGAAAGAGTCATAAAGTGGAGAAAGAGACTGAAAGTGGAGAAAGCGACTGAAAGTGGAGAAAGAGAAGAAAGCTGAGAAAGAGACAGAAAGCGGAGAAAGAGACTGAAAGTGGAGAAAGCGACTGAAAGTGGAGACAGAGACAGAAAGCAGAGAAAGTGCCAGAAAGCACAGAACAAGACTGATTGCAGAGAAAGAGACAGAAAGCAGAGAAAGAGACAGAAAGCAGAGAAAGTGCCGGAAAGCAGAGAAAGAGACAGAAAGCAGAGAAAGAGAAAGATAGCAGAGAATGAGAGAGAAAGCAGAGACAGAAAGCAGAGAAAGTGCCAGAATGCAGAGAAAGAGGCAGAAAGCAGAGAAAGAGACAGAAAGCAGAGAAAGTGACAAAAAGCAGTGAAAGCGGCTGAAAGTGGAGAAAGAGACAGAAAGCAGAGAAAGAGACTGAAAGCAGAGAAAGAGACAGAAAGCAGAGAAAGTGCCAGAAAGCAGAGAAAGAGACAGAAAGCAGAGAAAGAGACAGAAAGCAGAGAAAGAGACAGAAAGCAGAGAAAGAGTCAGAAAGCAGAGGAAGAGACTGAAAGCAGAGAAAGAGACAGAAAGCAGAGAAACTGCCAGAAAGCAGAGAAAGAGACAGAAAGCAGAGAAAGAGACAGAAAGCAGAGAAAGAGAAAGAAAGCAGAGAATGAGACAGAAAGCAGAGAAAGTGACAGATTGCAGAGAAAGAGACAAAAAGCAGAGAAAGAGACAGAAAGCAGAGAAACAGACAGAAAGCAGAGAAAGAGACAGAAAGCAGAGAAAGAGTCATAAAGTGGAGAAAGAGACTGAAAGTGGAGAAAGCGACTGAAAGTGGAGAAAGAGAAGAAAGCTGAGAAAGAGACAGAAAGCGGAGAAAGAGACTGAAAGTGGAGAAAGCGACTGAAAGTGGAGAAAGAGACAGAAAGCAGAGAAAGTGCCAGAAAGCACAGAACAAGACTGATTGCAGAGAAAGAGACAGAAAGCAGAGAAAGAGACAGAAAGCAGAGAAAGTGCCGGAAAGCAGAGAAAGAGACAGAAAGCAGAGAAAGAGAAAGATAGCAGAGAATGAGAGAGAAAGCAGAGACAGAAAGCAGAGAAAGTGCCAGAATGCAGTGAAAGAGGCAGAAAGCAGAGAAAGAGACAGAAAGCAGAGAAAGTGACAAAAAGCAGTGAAAGCGGCTGAAAGTGGAGAAAGAGACAGAAAGCAGAGAAAGAGACTGAAAGCAGAGAAAGAGACAGAAAGCAGAGAAAGTGCCAGAAAGCAGAGAAAGAGACAGAAAGCAGAGAAAGAGACAGAAAGCAGAGAAAGAGACAGAAAGCAGAGAAAGAGTCAGAAAGCAGAGGAAGAGACTGAAAGCAGAGAAAGAGACAGAAAGCAGAGAAACTGCCAGAAAGCAGAGAAAGAGACAGAAAGCAGAGAAAGAGACAGAAAGCAGAGAAAGAGAAAGAAAGCAGAGAATGAGACAGAAAGCAGAGAAAGTGACAGATTGCAGAGAAAGAGACAAAAAGCAGAGAAAGAGACAGAAAGCAGAGAAACAGACAGAAAGCAGAGAAAGAGACAGAAAGCAGAGAAAGCGGCTGAAAGTGGAGATAGAGACAGTAAGCAGAGAAATAGTCAGAAAGCAGAGAAAGTGCAAGAAAGCAGAGAAAGAGACAGAAAGCAGAGAAAGTGCCAGATAGCAGAGAAAGAGACAGACAGCAGAGAAAGAGACAGAAAGAAGAGAAAGAGTCAGAAAGCTGAGAAAGAGACAGAAAACAGAGAAAGAGACAGAAAGAAGAGAAAGAGACAGAAAGCTGCGAAAGAGACAGAAAGCGGAGAAAGAGATAGAAAGCAGGGAAAGAGACAGAAAGCAGAGAAAGGGACAGCAAGCAGAGAAAGAGACAGAAAGCAGGGAAAGAGACAGAAAGCAGAGAAAGAGGCAGAAAGCAGAGAAAGAGACAGAAAGCAGAGAAAGCGACAGAAAGCAGAGAAAGAGACAGAATGCATAGAAAGCGACAGAGAACAGAGAAAGAGGCAGAAAGCAGAGAAAGTGACAGAAAGCAGAGAAAGAGACAGAAAGCAGAGAAAGAGACAGAAAGCGAAGAAAGATAAAGAAAGCAGAGAAAGAGTCAGAAAGCAGAGAAAGAGACAGAAAACAGAGAAAGAGACAGAAAGCAGAGAAAGAGTCAGAAAGCAGAGAAAGAGACAGAAAGCGAAGAAAGATAAAGAAAGCAGAGAAAGAGTCAGAAAGCAGAGAAAGAGACAGAAAACAGAGAAAGAGACAGAAAACAGAGGAAGAGGTAGAAAGCAGGGATAGAGACAGAAAACAGAGAAAGAGACAGAAAGCGGAGAAAGAGACAGAAAGCGGGGACAGAGACAGAAAGCGGAGAAAGAGACAGAAAGCAGGGAAAGAGACAGAAAGCAGAGAAAGGGACAGAAAGCAGAGAAAGAGACAGAAAGCAGAGAAAGAGAGAGAAAGCAGAGAAAGTGTCAGAAAGCAGAGAAAGTGCCAGAAAGCAGAGAAAGAGACAGAAAGCAGGGATAGAGACAGAAAGCAGAGAACGCGACAGAAAGCAGAGAAAGAGATGGAAAGCAGAGAAACGGACAGAAAGCAGCGAAAGAGGCAGAAATCAGAGAAAGTGACAGAAAGCAGAGAAAGAGACTGAAAGCAGAGAAAAGAAAGAAAGCAGAGAAAGAGGCAGAAAGCAGAGGAAGAGACAGAAAGCAGAGATAGAGAAAAAAAGCAGAGAAAGAGGCAGAAAGCAGAGAAAGAGACAGAAAGCAGAGAAAGCGACAGAAAGCAGAGAAAGAGACTGAATGCATAGAAAGAGACAGAAAACAGAGAAAGAGACAGAAAGCAGAGAAAGAGACAGAAAGCAGAGAAAGTGCCGGAAAGCAGAGAAAGAGACAGAAAGCAGAGAAAGGGCAAGATAGCAGAGAATGAGAGAGAAAGCAGAGACAGAAAGCAGAGAAAGTGCCAGAATGCAGAGAAAGAGGCAGAAAGCAGAGAAAGAGACAGAAAGCAGAGAAAGTGACAAAAAGCAGTGAAAGCGGCTGAAAGTGGAGAAAGAGACAGAAAGCAGAGAAAGAGACTGAAAGCAGAGAAAGAGACAGAAAGCAGAGAAAGTGCCAGAAAGCAGAGAAAGAGACAGAAAGCAGAGAAAGAGACAGAAAGCAGAGAAAGAGACAGAAAGCAGAGAAAGAGACAGAAAGCAGAGAAAGTGACAAAAAGCAGTGAAAGCGGCTGAAAGTGGAGAAAGAGTCAGAAAGCAGAGGAAGAGACTGAAAGCAGAGATAGAGAAAAAAAGCAGAGAAAGAGGCAGAAAGCAGAGAAGGAGATTGAAAGCAGAGAAAGCGACAGAAAGCAGAGAAAGAGACAGAATGCATAGAAAGAGACAGAAAACAGAGAAAGAGACAGAAAGCAGAGAAAGAGACAGAAAGCAGAGAAAGTGCCGGAAAGCAGAGAAAGAGACAGAAAGCAGAGAAAGAGAAAGATAGCAGAGAATGAGAGAGAAAGCAGAGACAGAAAGCAGAGAAAGTGCCAGAATGCAGAGAAAGAGGCAGAAAGCAGAGAAAGAGACAGAAAGCAGAGAAAGTGACAAAAAGCAGTGAAAGCGGCTGAAAGTGGAGAAAGAGACAGAAAGCAGAGAAAGAGACTGAAAGCAGAGAAAGAGACAGAAAGCAGAGAAAGTGCCAGAAAGCAGAGAAAGAGACAGAAAGCAGAGAAAGAGACAGAAAGCAGAGAAAGAGACAGAAAGCAGAGAAAGAGACAGAAAGCAGGGAAAGTGACAAAAAGCAGTGAAAGCGGCTGAAAGTGGAGAAAGAGTCAGAAAGCAGAGGAAGAGACTGAAAGCAGAGAAAGAGACAGAAAGCAGAGAAACTGCCAGAAAGCATAGAAAGAGACAGAAAGCAGAGAAAGAGACAGAAAGCAGAGAAAGAGAAAGAAAGCAGAGAATGAGACAGAAAGCAGAGAAAGTGACAGATTGCAGAGAAAGAGACAAAAAGCAGAGAAAGAGACAGAAAGCAGAGAAACAGACAGAAAGCAGAGAAAGAGACAGAAAGCAGAGAAAGCGGCTGAAAGTGGAGATAGTGACAGAAAGCAGAGAAATAGTCAGAAAGCAGAGAAAGTGCAAGAAAGCAGAGAAAGAGACAGAAAGCAGAGAAAGTGCCAGATAGCAGAGAAAGAGTCAGACAGCAGAGAAAGAGACAGAAAGAAGAGAAAGAGTCAGAAAGCTGAGAAAGAGACAGAAAACAGAGAAAGAGACAGAAAGCAGAGAAAGAGACAGAAAGCGGCGAAAGAGTCAGAAAGCGGAGAAAGAGATAGAAAGCAGGGAAAGAGACAGAAAGCAGAGAAAGGGACAGGAAGCAGAGAAAGAGTCATAAAGTGGAGAAGGAGACTGAAAGTGGAGAAAGCGACTGTAAGTGGAGAAAGAGAAGAAAGCTGAAAAAGAGACAGAAAGCGGAGAAAGAGACTGAAAGTGGAGAAAGCGACTGAAAGTGGAGAAAGAGACAGAAATCAGAGAAAGTGCCAGAAAGCAGAGAAAGAGACAGATAGCAGAGAAAGAGACAGAAAGCGGAGAAAGCGACTGAATGTGGAGAAAGAGACAGAAAGCAGAGAAAGAGTCATAAAGTGGAGAAAGAGACTGAAAGTGGAGAAAGCGACTGAAAGTGGAGAAAGAGAAGAAAGCTGAGAAAGAGACAGAAAGCAGAGAAAGAGACAGAAAGCAGAGAAAAAGACAGAAATCAGAGACAGAATTCAGAGAAAGTGCCAGAAAGCAGAGAAAGAGACAGAAAGCAGAGAAAGAGACAGAAAGCAGAGAAAGTGCAAGAAAGCAGAGAAAGAGACAGAAAGCAGAGAAAGCTGAAAAAGAGACAGAAAGCGGAGAAAGAGACTGAAAGTGGAGAAAGCGACTGAAAGTGGAGAAAGAGACAGAAAGCAGAGAAACAGTCAGAAAGCAGAGAAAGAGACAGAAAGCAGAGAAAGAGACAGAAGCAGAGAAAGTGACAAAAAGCAGAGAAAGCGGCTGAAAGTGGAGAAGGAGACAGAAAGCAGAGAAATAGTCAGAAAGCAGAGAAAGTGCAAGAAAGCAGAGAAAGAGACAGAAAGCAGAGAAAGCAGAGAAAGAGACAGAAAGCAGAGAAAGAGACAGAAAGCGGAGAAAGCGACTGAATGTGGAGAAAGAGACAGAAAGCAGAGAAAGAGTCATAAAGTGGAGAAAGAGACTGAAAGTGGAGAAAGCGACTGTAAGTGGAGAAAGAGAAGAAAGCTGAAAAAGAGACAGAAAGCGGAGAAAGAGACTGAAAGTGGAGAAAGCGACTGAAAGTGGAGAAAGAGACAGAAAGCAGAGAAACAGTGAGAAAGCAGAGAAAGAGACAGAAAGCAGAGAAAGAGACAGAAGCAGAGAAAGAGACAGAAGCAGAGAAAGAGACAGATTGCGGAGAAAAAGGCAGAAAGCAGAGAAAGAGTCAAATTGCAGAGAAAGAGACAGAAGCAGAGAAAGTGACAAAAAGCAGAGAAATAGACAGATTGCAGAGAAAGAGACAGAAAGCAGAGAAAGAGACAGAAAGCAGAGAAAGTGCCAGAAAGCACAGAACGAGACAGATTGCAGAGATAGAGACAGAAAGCAGAGTAGTGCCAGAAAGCAGAGAAAGAGACATATTGCAGAGAAAGAGACAGAAAGCAGAGAAAGAGACAGAAAGCAGAGAAAGTGCCAGAAAGCAGAGAAAGAGACAGAAAGCAGAGAAAGAGACAGAAAGCAGAGAAAGAGAAAGAAAGCAGAGAATGAGGCAGAAAGCAGAGAAAGAGACAGATTGCAGAGAAAGAGACAAAAAGCAGAGAAAGAGACAGAAAGCAGAGAAAGTGCCAGAAAGCAGAGAAAGAGACAGAAATCAGAGACAGAAAGCAGAGAAAGAGACAGAAATCAGAGACAGAAAGCAGAGAAAGAGACAGAAAGCAGAGAAAGAGACAGAAAGCAGAGAAAGTGACAAAAAGAAGAGAAAGCGGCTGAAAGTGGAGAAAGAGACAGAAATCAGAGAAAGTGCCAGAAAGCAGAGAAAGAGACAGATAGCAGAGAAAGAGACAGAAAGCGGAGAAAGCGACTGAATGTGGAGAAAGAGACAGAAAGCAGAGCAAGAGTCATAAAGTGGAGAAAGACTGAAAGTGGAGAAAGCGACTGAAAGTGGAGAAAGAGAAGAAAGCTGAGAAAGAGACAGAAAGCGGAGAAAGAGACTGAAAGTGGAGAAAGCGACTGAAAGTGGAGAAAGAGACAGAAATCAGAGAAAGTGCCAGAAAGCACAGAACAAGACTGATTGCAGAGAAAGAGACAGAAAGCAGAGAAAGAGACAGAAAGCAGAGAAAGTGCCGGAAAGCAGAGAAAGAGACAGAAAGCAGAGAAAGAGAAAGATAGCAGAGAATGAGAGAGAAAGCAGAGACAGAAAGCAGAGAAAGTGCCAGAATGCAGAGAAAGAGGCAGAAAGCAGAGAAAGAGACAGAAAGCAGAGAAAGTGACAAAAAGCAGTGAAAGCGGCTGAAAGTGGAGAAAGAGACAGAAAGCAGAGAAAGAGACTGAAAGCAGAGAAAGAGACAGAAAGCAGAGAAAGTGCCAGAAAGCAGAGAAAGAGACAGTAAGCAGAGAAAGAGACAGACAGCAGAGAAAGAGACAGAAAGCAGAGAAAGAGTCAGAAAGCAGAGGAAGAGACTGAAAGCAGAGAAAGAGACAGAAAGCAGAGAAACTGCCAGAAAGCAGAGAAAGAGACAGAAAGCAGAGAAAGAGACAGAAAGCAGAGAAAGAGAAAGAAAGCAGAGAATGAGACAGAAAGGAGAGAAAGTGACAGATTGCAGAGAAAGAGACAAAAAGCAGAGAAAGAGACAGAAAGCAGAGAAAGAGACAGAAAGCAGAGAAAGAGACAGAAAGCAGAGAAAGCGGCTGAAAGTGGAGATAGAGACAGAAAGCAGAGAAATAGTCAGAAAGCAGAGAAAGTGCAAGAAAGCAGAGACAGAGACAGAAAGCAGAGTAAGTGCCAGATAGCAGAGAAAGAGACAGACAGCAGAGAAAGAGACAGAAAGAAGAGAAAGAGTCAGAAAGCAGAGAAAGAGACAGAAAGCAGAGAAAGTGCCAGAAAGCACAGAACGAGACAGATTGCAGAGATAGAGACAGAAAGCAGAGTAGTGCCAGAAAGCAGAGAAAGAGACATATTGCAGAGAAAGAGACAGAAAGCAGAGAAAGAGACAGAAAGCAGAGAAAGTGCCAGAAAGCAGAGAAAGAGACAGAAAGCAGAGAAAGAGACAGAAAGCAGAGAAAGAGAAAGAAAGCAGAGAATGAGGCAGAAAGCAGAGAAAGAGACAGATTGCAGAGAAAGAGACAAAAAGCAGAGAAAGAGACAGAAAGCAGAGAAAGTGCCAGAAAGCAGAGAAAGAGACAGAAATCAGAGACAGAAAGCAGAGAAAGAGACAGAAATCAGAGACAGAAAGCAGAGAAAGAGACAGAAAGCAGAGAAAGAGACAGAAAGCAGAGAAAGTGACAAAAAGAAGAGAAAGCGGCTGAAAGTGGAGAAAGAGACAGAAATCAGAGAAAGTGCCAGAAAGCAGAGAAAGAGACAGATAGCAGAGAAAGAGACAGAAAGCGGAGAAAGCGACTGAATGTGGAGAAAGAGACAGAAAGCAGAGCAAGAGTCATAAAGTGGAGAAAGACTGAAAGTGGAGAAAGCGACTGAAAGTGGAGAAAGAGAAGAAAGCTGAGAAAGAGACAGAAAGCGGAGAAAGAGACTGAAAGTGGAGAAAGCGACTGAAAGTGGAGAAAGAGACAGAAATCAGAGAAAGTGCCAGAAAGCACAGAACAAGACTGATTGCAGAGAAAGAGACAGAAAGCAGAGAAAGAGACAGAAAGCAGAGAAAGTGCCGGAAAGCAGAGAAAGAGACAGAAAGCAGGAAAGAGAAAGATAGCAGAGAATGAGAGAGAAAGCAGAGACAGAAAGCAGAGAAAGTGCCAGAATGCAGAGAAAGAGGCAGAAAGCAGAGAAAGAGACAGAAAGCAGAGAAAGTGACAAAAAGCAGTGAAAGCGGCTGAAAGTGGAGAAAGAGACAGAAAGCAGAGAAAGAGACTGAAAGCAGAGAAAGAGACAGAAAGCAGAGAAAGTGCCAGAAAGCAGAGAAAGAGACAGAAAGCAGAGAAAGAGACAGACAGCAGAGAAAGAGACAGAAAGCAGAGAAAGAGTCAGAAAGCAGAGGAAGAGACTGAAAGCAGAGAAAGAGACAGAAAGCAGAGAAACTGCCAGAAAGCAGAGAAAGAGACAGAAAGCAGAGAAAGAGACAGAAAGCAGAGAAAGAGAAAGAAAGCAGAGAATGAGACAGAAAGGAGAGAAAGTGACAGATTGCAGAGAAAGAGACAAAAAGCAGAGAAAGAGACAGAAAGCAGAGAAAGAGACAGAAAGCAGAGAAAGAGACAGAAAGCAGAGAAAGCGGCTGAAAGTGGAGATAGAGACAGAAAGCAGAGAAATAGTCAGAAAGCAGAGAAAGTGCAAGAAAGCAGAGACAGAGACAGAAAGCAGAGTAAGTGCCAGATAGCAGAGAAAGAGACAGACAGCAGAGAAAGAGACAGAAAGAAGAGAAAGAGTCAGAAAGCTGAGAAAGAGACAGAAAACAGAGAAAGAGACAGAAAGCAGAGAAAGAGACAGAAAGCTGCGAAAGAGACAGAAAGCGGAGAAAGAGATAGAAAGCAGGGAAAGAGACAGAAAGCAGAGAAAGGGACAGAAAGCAGAGAAAGAGACAGAAAGCAGGGAAAGAGACAGAAAGCAGAGAAAGAGGCAGAAAGCAGAGAAAGAGACTGAAAGCAGAGAAAGCGACAGAAAGCAGAGAAAGAGACAGAATGCATAGAAAGCGACAGAGAACAGAGAAAGAGGCAGAAAGCAGAGAAAGTGACCGAAAGCAGAGAAAGAGACAGAAAGCAGAGAAAGAGACAGAAAGCGAAGAAAGATAAAGAAAGCAGAGAAAGAGTCAGAAAGCAGAGAAAGAGACAGAAAACAGAGAAAGAGACAGAAAGCAGAGAAAGAGTCAGAAAGCAGAGAAAGAGACAGAAAACAGAGAAAGAGGTAGAAAGCAGGGATAGAGACAGAAAACAGAGAAAGAGACAGAAAGCGGAGAAAGAGACAGAAAGCGGGGACAGAGACAGAAAGCGGAGAAAGAGACAGAAAGCAGGGAAAGAGACAGAAAGCAGAGAAAGGGACAGAAAGCAGAGAAAGAGACAGAAAGCAGAGAAAGAGAGAGAAAGCAGAGAAAGTGTCAGAAAGCAGAGAAAGTGCCAGAAAGCAGAGAAAGAGACAGAAAGCAGGGGTAGAGACAGAAAGCAGAGAACGCGACAGAAAGCAGAGAAAGAGATGGAAAGCAGAGAAACGGACAGAAAGCAGCGAAAGAGGCAGAAATCAGAGAAAGTGACAGAAAGCAGAGAAAGAGACTGAAAGCAGAGAAAAGAAAGAAAGCAGAGAAAGAGGCAGAAAGCAGAGGAAGAGACAGAAAGCAGAGATAGAGAAAAAAAGCAGAGAAAGAGGCAGAAAGCAGAGAAAGAGACAGAAAGCAGAGAAAGCGACAGAAAGCAGAGAAAGAGACAGAATGCATAGAAAGAGACAGAAAACAGAGAAAGAGACAGAAAGCAGAGAAAGAGACAGAAAGCAGAGAAAGTGCCGGAAAGCAGAGAAAGAGACAGAAAGCAGAGAAAGAGAAAGATAGCAGAGAATGAGAGAGAAAGCAGAGACAGAAAGCAGAGAAAGTGCCAGAATGCAGAGAAAGAGGCAGAAAGCAGAGAAAGAGACAGAAAGCAGAGAAAGTGAGAAAAAGCAGTGAAAGCGGCTGAAAGTGGAGAAAGAGACAGAAAGCAGAGAAAGAGACTGAAAGCAGAGAAAGAGACAGAAAGCAGAGAAAGTGCCAGAAAGCAGAGAAAGAGACAGAAAGCAGAGAAAGAGACAGAAAGCAGAGAAAGAGGCAGAAAGCAGAGAAAGAGACAGAAAGCAGAGAAAGTGACAAAAAGCAGTGAAAGCGGCTGAAAGTGGAGAAAGAGTCAGAAAGCAGAGGAAGAGACTGAAAGCAGAGAAAGAGACAGAAAGCAGAGAAACTGCCAGAAAGCAGAGAAAGAGACAGAAAGCAGAGAAAGAGACAGAAAGCAGAGAAAGAGAAAGAAAGCAGAGAATGAGACAGAAAGCAGAGAAAGTGACAGATTGCAGAGAAAGAGACAAAAAGCAGAGAAAGAGACAGAAAGCAGAGAAACAGACAGAAAGCAGAGAAAGAGACAGAAAGCAGAGAAAGCGGCTGAAAGTGGAGATAGTGACAGAAAGCAGAGAAATAGTCAGAAAGCAGAGAAAGTGCAAGAAAGCAGAGAAAGAGACAGAAAGCAGAGAAAGTGCCAGATAGCAGAGAAAGAGTCAGACAGCAGAGAAAGAGACAGAAAGAAGAGAAAGAGTCAGAAAGCTGAGAAAGAGACAGAAAACAGAGAAAGAGACAGAAAGCAGAGAAAGAGACAGAAAGCGGTGAAAGAGTCAGAAAGCGGAGAAAGAGATAGAAAGCAGGGAAAGAGACAGAAAGCAGAGAAAGGGACAGGAAGCAGAGAAAGAGACAGAAAGCAGGGAAAGAGACAGAAAGCAGAGAAAGAGGCAGAAAGCAGAGAAAGAGACAGAAAGCAGAGAAAGCGACAGAAAGCAGAGAAAGAGACAGAATGCATAGAAAGCGACAGAGAACAGAGAAAGAGGCAGAAAGCAGAGAAAGTGCCAGAAAGCAGAGAAAGAGACAGAAAGCAGAGAAAGAGACAGAAAGCGAAGAAAGATAAAGAAAGCAGAGAAAGAGTCAGAAAGCAGAGAAAGAGACAGAAAACAGAGAAAGAGACAGAAAGCAGAGAAAGAGTCAGAAAGCAGAGAAAGAGACAGAAAACAGAGAAAGAGGTAGAAAGCAGGGATAGAGACAGAAAACAGAGAAAGAGACAGAAAGCGGAGAAAGAGACAGAAAGCGAGGACAGAGACAGAAAGCGGAGAAAGAGACAGAAAGCAGGGAAAGAGACAGAAAGCAGAGAAAGGGACAGTAAGCAGAGAAAGAGACAGAAAGCAGAGAAAGAGAGAGAAAGCAGAGAAAGTGTCAGAAAGCAGAGAAAGTGCCAGAAAGCAGTGAAAGAGACAGATAGCGGAGAAAGAGACAGAAAGCAGGGAAAGAGACAGAAAGCAGGGAAAGAGACAGAAAGCAGAGAAAGATACAGAAAGCAGAGAAAGAGTCAGAAAATAGAGAAACGGACAGAAAGCAAAGAAAGACACAGAAAGCGGAGAAAGAGACTGAAAGCGGAAATAGAGTCAGAAAACAGAGAAAGAGGCAGAAAACTCAGAAGGGAGCAGATAGCAGAGAAAGAGACTGAAGCGGAGAATGAGACAGAAAGCGGAGAAAGAGACAGAAAGCGGAGAAAGAGACAGAAAGCAGGGAAAGAGACAGAAAGCAGAGAAAGTGGCAGAAAGCAGAGAAAGAGACAGAAAACAGAGAAAGAGACAGAAAGCGGAGAAAGAGACAGAAAGCAGGGAAAGAGACAGAAAGCGGAGAAAGTGCCAGAAAGGAGAGAACGAGACAGATTGCATGGAAAGAGACAGAAAGCAGAGAAAGTGACAGAAAGCAGAGAAGGAGACAGATTGCAGAGGAAGAGGCAGAAAGCAGAGAAGTGCCAGAAAGCAGAGAAAGAGACAGAAAGCAGAGAAAGTGCCAGAAAGCAGAGAAAGAGACAGAAAGCAGAGAAAGAGACAGAAAGCAGAGAAAGTGCCAGAAAGCAGAGAAAGAGACAGAAAGCAGAGAAAGAGACAGAAAGCAGAGAAAGATAAAGAAAGCAGAGAAAGTGCCAGAAAGCAGAGAAAGTGCCAGAAAGCAGAGAAAGAGACAGATTGCAGAGAAAGAGACAGAAAGCAGAGAAAGCGACAGAAAGCAGTGAAAGTGACAGAAAGCAGAAAAAGAGACAGAAAGCAGAGAACGAGACAGAAAGCAGAGAATGTGACAGAAAGCAGAGAATGTGTCCGAAAGCAGAGAAAGTGCCAGAAAGCAGAGAAAGTGCCAGAAAGCAGAGAAGGAGGCAGATTGCAGAGAAAGAGACAGAAAGCAGAGAAAGCGACAGAAAGCAGTGAAAGTGACAGAAAGCAGAAAAAGAGACAGAAAGCAGAGAACGAGACAGAAAGCAGAGAATGTGACAGAAAGCAGAGAATGTGTCCGAAAGCAGAGAAAGTGCCAGAAAGCAGAGAAAGAGACAGAAAGCAGAGAAGGAGGCAGAAAGCAGAGAACGAGACAGAAAGCAGAGAAAGAGACAGAAAGCGGAGAAAGCGTCAGATTGCAGAGAAAGAGACAGAAATCAGAGAAAGTGACAGAAAGCAGAGAAAGAGACAGAAATCAGAGACAGAAAGCAGAGAAAGCGGCTGAAAGTGGAGAAAGAGACAGAAAGCAGAGAAATAGTCAGAAAGCAAAGAAAGTGCAAGAAAGCAGGGAAAGAGACAGAAAGCAGAGAAAGTGCCAGAAAGCAGAGAAAGAGACAGACAGCAGAGAAAGAGAAAGAAAGCGGAGAAAGAGTCAGAAAGCTGAGAAAGAGACAGAAAACAGAGAAAGAGACAGAAAGCAGAGAAAGAGACAGAAAACAGAGAAAGAGACAGAAAGCGGAGAAAGAGACAGAAAGCGGCAAAAGAGACAGAAAGCGGAGAAAGAGACAGAAAGCATAGGAAGCGACAGAGAACAGAGAAAGAGGCAGAAAGCAGAGAAAGTGTCAGAAAGCAGAGAAAGAGACAGAAAGCAGAGAAAGAGACAGAAAGCTAAGAAAGATAAAGAAAGCAGAGAAAGAGTCAGAAAGCAGAGAAAGAGACAGAAAACAGAGAAAGAGACAGAAAGCAGAGAAAGAGACAGAAAGCAGAGAAAGAGACAGAAAACAGAGAAAGAGGCAGAAAGCAGAGATAGAGACAGAAAACAGAGAAAGAGACAGAAAGCGGAGAAAGAGACAGAAAGCGGGGAAAGAGACAGAAAGCGGAGAAAGAGACAGAAAGCAGGGAAAGAGAGAGAAAGCAGAGAAAGTGTCAGAAAGCAGAGAAAGTGCCAGAAAGCAGAGAAAGAGACAGAAAGCAGGGATAGAGACAGAAAGCAGAGAACGCGACAGAAAGCAGAGAAAGAGATGGAAAGCAGAGAAACGGACAGAAAGCAGAGAAAGAGGCAGAAATCAGAGAAAGTGACAGAAAGCGGAGAAAGAGACAGAAAGCTGCGAAAGAGACAGAAAGTGGAGAAAGAGACAGAAAGCAGGGAAAGAGACAGAAAACAGAGAAAGGGACAGAAAGCAGAGAAAGAGACAGAAAGCAGGGAAAGAGACAGAAAGCAGAGAAAGATACAGAAAGCAGAGAAAGAGTCAGAAAATAGAGAAACAGACAGAAAGCAGAGAAAGAGACTGAAGCGGAGAAAGAGACAGAAAGCAAAGAAAGACACAGAAAGCGGACAAAGAGTCAGAAAACAGAGAAAGAGGCAGAAAACTGAGAAGGGAGCAGATAGCAGAGAAAGAGACTGAAGCGGAGAAAGAGACAGAAAGCGGAGAAAGGGACAGAAAGCGGAGAAAGAGACAGAAAGCAGAGAAAGCGACAGAAAGCGGAGAAAGAGACAGAAAGCAGGGAAAGAGACAGAAAGCAGAGAAAGTGGCAGAAAGCAGAGAAAGAGACAGAAAACAGAGAAAGAGACAGAAAGCGGAGAAAGAGACAGAAAGCAGAGAAAGCGACAGAAAGCGGAGAAAGAGACAGAAAGCAGGGAAAGAGACAGAAAGCAGAGAAAGTGCCAGAAAGGAGAGAACGAGACAGATTGCAGAGAAAGAGACAGAAAGCAGAGAAAGTGTCAGAAAGCAGAGAAGGAGACAGATTGCAGAGGAAGAGGCAGAAAGCAGAGAAGTGCCAGAAGGCAGAGAAGGAGACAGAAAGCAGAGAAAGTGCCAGAAAGCAGATAAAGAGACAGAAAGCAGAGAAAGAGACAGAAAGCAGAGAAAGATAAAGAAAGCAGAGAAAGTGCCAGAAAGGAGAGAAAGTGCCAGAAAGCAGAGAAAGAGACAGATTGCAGAGAAAGAGACAGAAAGCAGAGAAAGCGACAGAAAGCAGTGAAAGTGACAGAAAGCAGAAAAAGAGACAGAAAGCAGAGAAAGTGCCAGAAAGCAGAGAAAGAGACAGATTGCAGAGAAAGAGACAGAAAGCAGAGAAAGAGACAGAAAGCAGAGAATGTGTCCGAAAGCAGAGAAAGTGCCAGAAAGCAGAGAAAGAGACAGAAAGCAGAGAAAGCGTCAGATTGCAGAGAAAGAGACAGAAATCAGAGAAAGTGACAGACAGCAGAGAAAGAGACAGAAATCAGATAAGAAAGCAGAGAATGCGGCTGAAAGTGGAGAAAGAGACAGAAAGCAGAGAAATAGTCAGAAAGCAGAGAAAGTGCAAGAAAGCAGAGAAAGAGACAGAAAGCAGAGAAAGAGACTGACAGCAGAGAAAGAGACAGAAAGCGGAGAATGAGTCAGAAAGCTGAGAAAGAGACAGAAAACAGAGAAAGAGACAGAAAGCAGAGAAAGAGACAGAAAACAGAGAAAGAGACAGAAAGCGGAGAAAGAGACAGAAAGCGGCGAAAGAGACAGAAAGTGGAGAAAGAGACAGAAAGCAGGGAAAGAGACAGAAAGCAGAGAAAGAGACAGAAAGCAGAGAAAGAGGCAGAAAGCAGAGAAAGAGACAGAATGCATAGAAAGCGACAGAGAACAGAGAAAGATGCAGAAAGCAGAGAAAGTGCCAGAAAGCAGAGAAAGAGACAGAAAGCGGAGAAAGAGACAGAAAGCGAAGAAAGATAAAGAAAGCAGAGAAAGAGTCAGAAAGCAGAGAAAGAGACAGAAAACAGAGAAAGAGACAGAAAGCAGAGAAAGAGTCAGAAAGCAGAGAAAGAGACAGAAAACAGAGAAAGAGGCAGAAAGCAGGGATAGAGATAGAAAACAGAGAAAGAGACAGAAAGCGGAGAAAGAGACAGAAAGTGGGGAAAGAGACAGAAAGCGGAGAAAGAGACAGAAAGCAGGGAAAGAGACAGAAAGCAGAGAAAGGGACAGAAAACAGAGAAAGAGACAGAAAGCAGGGAAAGAGACAGAAAGCAGAGAACGCGACAGAATGCAGAGAAAGAGATGGAAAGCAGAGAAACGCACAGAAAGCAGAGAAAGAGGCATAAATCAGAGAAAGTGACAGAAAGCGGAGAAAGAGACAGAAAGCTGCGAAAGAGACAGAAAGCGGAGAAAGAGACAGAAAGCAGGGAAAGAGACAGAAAACAGAGAAAGGGACAGAAAGCAGAGAAAGAGACAGAAAGCAGGGAAAGAGACAGAAAGCAGAGATAGATACAGAAAGCAGAGAAAGAGTCAGAAAATAGAGAAACAGACAGAAAGCAGAGAAAGAGACTGAAGCGGAGAAAGAGACAGAAAGCAAAGAAAGACACAGAAAGCGGAGAAAGAGACAGAAAGCGGATAAAGAGTCAGAAAACAGAGAAAGAGGCAGAAAACTGAGAAGGGAGCAGATAGCAGAGAAAGAGACTGAAGCGGAGAAAGAGACAGAAAGCGGAGAAAGGGACAGAAAGCGGAGAAAGAGACAGAAAGCAGAGAAAGCGACAGAAAGCGGAGAAAGAGACAGAAAGCAGGGAAAGAGACAGAAAGCAGAGAAAGTGGCAGAAAGCAGAGAAAGAGACAGAAAACAGAGAAAGAGACAGAAAGCAGAGAAAGAGACAGAAAGCAGAGAAAGCGACAGAAAGCGGAGAAAGAGACAGAAAGCAGGGAAAGAGACAGAAAGCAGAGAAAGTGCCAGAAAGGAGAGAACGAGACAGATTGCAGAGAAAGAGACAGAAAGCAGAGAAAGTGCCAGAAAGCAGAGAAGGAGACAGATTGCAGAGGAAGAGGCAGAAAGCAGAGAAGTGTCAGAAGGCAGAGAAGGAGACAGAAAGCAGAGAAAGTGCCAGAAAGCAGAGAAAGAGACAGAAAGCAGAGAAAGAGACAGAAAGCAGAGAAAGATAAAGAAAGCAGAGAAAGTGCCAGAAAGCAGAGAAAGTGCCAGAAAGCAGAGAAAGAGACAGATTGCAGAGAAAGAGACAGAAAGCAGAGAAAGCGACAGAAAGCAGTGAAAGTGACAGAAAGCAGAAAAAGAGACAGAAAGCAGAGAAAGAGACAGAAAGCAGAGAATGTGTCCGAAAGCAGAGAAAGTGCCAGAAAGCAGAGAAAGATACAGAAAGCAGAGAAGGAGGCAGAAAGCAGAGAACGAGACAGAAAGCAGAGAAAGAGACAGAAATCAGATAAGAAAGCAGAGAATGCGGCTGAAAGTGGAGAAAGAGACAGAAAGCAGAAAAATAGTCAGAAAGCAGAGAAAGTGCAAGAAAGCAGAGAAAGAGACAGAAAGCAGAGAAAGAGACTGACAGCAGAGAAAGAGACAGAAAGCGGAGAATGAGTCAGAAAGCTGAGAAAGAGACAGAAAACAGAGAACGCGACAGAAAGCAGAGAAAGAGATGGAAAGCAGAGAAACGGACAGAAAGCAGAGAAAGAGGCATAAATCAGAGAAAGTGACAGAAAGCGGAGAAAGAGACAGAAAGCTGCGAAAGAGACAGAAAGCGGAGAAAGAGACAGAAAGCAGGGAAAGAGACAGAAAACAGAGAAAGGGACAGAAAGCAGAGAAAGAGACAGAAAGCAGGGAAAGAGACAGAAAGCAGAGAAAGATACAGAAAGCAGAGAAAGAGTCAGAAAATAGAGAAACAGACAGAAAGCAGAGAAATAGACTGAAGCGGAGAAAGAGACAGAAAGCAAAGAAAGACACAGAAAGCGGAGAAAGAGACAGAAAGCGGATAAAGAGTCAGAAAACAGAGAAAGAGGCAGAAAACTGAGAAGGGAGCAGATAGCAGAGAAAGAGACTGAAGCGGAGAAAGAGACAGAAAGTGGAGAAAGAGACAGAAAGCGGAGAAAGAGACAGAAAGCAGAGAAAGCGACAGAAAGCGGAGAAAGAGACAGAAAGCAGGGAAAGAGACAGAAAGCAGAGAAAGTGGCAGAAAGCAGAGAAAGAGAAAGAAAACAGAGAAAGAGACAGAAAGCGGAGAAAGAGACAGAAAGCAGAGACAGCGACAGAAAGCGGAGAAAGAGACAGAAAGCAGGGAAAGAGACAGAAAGCAGAGAAAGTGCCAGAAAGGAGAGAACGAGACAGATTGCAGAGAAAGAGGCAGAAAGCAGAGAAGTGCCAGAAGGCAGAGAAAGAGACAGAAAGCAGAGAAAGTGCCACAAAGCAGAGAAAGAGACAGATTGCAGAGAAAGAGACAGAAAGCAGAGAAAGAGACAGAAAGCAGAGAATGTGACAGAAAGCAGAGAATGTGTCCGAAAGCAGAGAAAGTGCCAGAAAGCAGAGAAAGAGACAGAAAGCAGAGAAGGAGGCAGAAAGCAGAGAACGAGACAGAAAGCAGAGAAAGAGACAGAAAGCAGAGAAAGCGTCAGATTGCAGAGAAAGAGACAGAAATCAGAGAAAGTGACAGAAAGCAGAGAAAGAGACAGAAATCAGAGACAGAAAGCAGAGAATGCGGCTGAAAGTGGAGAAAGAGACAGAAAGCAGAGAAATAGTCAGAAAGCAGAGAAAGTGCAAGAAAGCAGAGAAAGAGACAGAAAGCAGAGAAAGTGCCAGAAAGCAGAGAAAGAGACAGACAGCAGAGAAAGAGACAGAAAGCGGAGAATGAGTCAGAAAGCTGAGAAAGAGACAGAAAACAGAGAAAGAGACAGCAAGCAGAGAAAGAGACAGAAAACAGAGAAAGAGACAGAAAGCGGAGAAAGAGACAGAAAGCGGCGAAAGAGACAGAAAGTGGAGAAAGAGACAGAAAGCAGGGAAAGAGACAGAAAGCAGAGAAAGGGACAGAAAGCAGAGAAAGAGACAGAAAGCAGGGAAAGAGACAGAAAGCAGAGAAAGAGGCAGAAAGCAGAGAAAGAGACAGAAAGCAGAGAAAGCGACAGAAAGCAGAGAAAGAGACAGAATGCATAGAAAGCGACAGAGAACAGAGAAAGAGGCAGAAAGCAGAGAAAGTGCCAGAAAGCAGAGAAAGAGACAGAAAGCGGAGAAAGAGACAGAAAGCGAAGAAAGATAAAGAAAGCAGAGAAAGAGTCAGAAAGCAGAGAAAGAGACAGAAAACAGAGAAAGAGACAGAAAGCAGAGAAAGAGTCAGAAAGCAGAGAAAGAGACAGAAAACAGAGAAAGAGGCAGAAAGCAGGGATAGAGACAGAAAACAGAGAAAGAGACAGAAAGCGGAGAAAGAGACAGAAAGCGGGGAAAGAGACAGAAAGCGGAGAAAGAGACAGAAAGCAGGGAAAGAGACAGAAAGCAGAGAAAGGGACAGAAAGCAGAGAAAGAGACAGAAAGCAGAGAAAGAGAGAGAAAGCAGAGAAAGTGTCAGAGAGCAGAGAAAGAGACAGAAAACAGAGAAAGAGGCAGAAAGCAGAAAAAGTGCCAGAAAGCAGAGAAAGAGACGGAAAGCAGAGAAAGAGACAGAAAGCGAAGAAAGATAAAGAAAGCAGAGAAAGAGTCAGAAAGCAGAGAAAGAGACAGAAAACAGAGAAAAAGACAGAAAGCAGAGAAAGAGTCAGAAAGCAGAGAAAGGGTCAGAAAGCAGAGAAAGAGACAGAAAACAGAGAAAGAGACAGAAAGCAGAGAAAGAGACAGAAAACAGAGAACGAGACAGAAAGCGGAGAAAGAGACAGAAAGCGGCGAAAGAGACAGAAAGCGGAGAAAGAGACAGAAAGCAGTGAAAGAGACAGAAAGCAGAGAAAGGGACAGAAAGCAGAGAAAGAGAAAGAAAGCAGGGAAAGAGACAGAAAGCTGAGGAAGATACAGAAAGCAGAGAAAGAGACAGAAAGCAGGGAAACTGACAGAAAGCAGAGAAAGAGACTGAAGCGGAGAAAGACACAGAAAGCAAAGAAAGACACAGAAAGCGGAGAAAGAGACAGAAGGCGGATAAAGAGTCAGAAAACAGAGAAAGAGGCAGAAAACTGAGAAGGGAGCAGATTGCAGAGAAAGAGACTGAAGTGGAGAAAGAGACATAAAGCAGAGAAAGAGACAGAAAGCGGAGAAAGAGACAGAAAGCAGAGAAAGATAAAGAAAGCAGAGAAAGTGCCAGAAAGGAGAGAAAGTGCCAGAAAGCAGAGAAAGAGACAGATTGCAGAGAAAGAGACAGAAAGCAGAGAAAGCGACAGAAAGCAGTGAAAGTGACAGAAAGCAGAAAAAGAGACAGAAAGCAGAGAAAGTGCCAGAAAGCAGAGAAAGAGACAGATTGCAGAGAAAGAGACAGAAAGCAGAGAAAGAGACAGAAAGCAGAGAATGTGTCCGAAAGCAGAGAAAGTGCCAGAAAGCAGAGAAAGAGACAGAAAGCAGAGAAAGCGTCAGATTGCAGAGAAAGAGACAGAAATCAGAGAAAGTGACAGACAGCAGAGAAAGAGACAGAAATCAGATAAGAAAGCAGAGAATGCGGCTGAAAGTGGAGAAAGAGACAGAAAGCAGAGAAATAGTCAGAAAGCAGAGAAAGTGCAAGAAAGCAGAGAAAGAGACAGAAAGCAGAGAAAGAGACTGACAGCAGAGAAAGAGACAGAAAGCGGAGAATGAGTCAGAAAGCTGAGAAAGAGACAGAAAACAGAGAAAGAGACAGAAAGCAGAGAAAGAGACAGAAAACAGAGAAAGAGACAGAAAGCGGAGAAAGAGACAGAAAGCGGCGAAAGAGACAGAAAGTGGAGAAAGAGACAGAAAGCAGGGAAAGAGACAGAAAGCAGAGAAAGAGACAGAAAGCAGAGAAAGAGGCAGAAAGCAGAGAAAGAGACAGAATGCATAGAAAGCGACAGAGAACAGAGAAAGATGCAGAAAGCAGAGAAAGTGCCAGAAAGCAGAGAAAGAGACAGAAAGCGGAGAAAGAGACAGAAAGCGAAGAAAGATAAAGAAAGCAGAGAAAGAGTCAGAAAGCAGAGAAAGAGACAGAAAACAGAGAAAGAGACAGAAAGCAGAGAAAGAGTCAGAAAGCAGAGAAAGAGACAGAAAACAGAGAAAGAGGCAGAAAGCAGGGATAGAGATAGAAAACAGAGAAAGAGACAGAAAGCGGAGAAAGAGACAGAAAGTGGGGAAAGAGACAGAAAGCGGAGAAAGAGACAGAAAGCAGGGAAAGAGACAGAAAGCAGAGAAAGGGACAGAAAACAGAGAAAGAGACAGAAAGCAGGGAAAGAGACAGAAAGCAGAGAACGCGACAGAATGCAGAGAAAGAGATGGAAAGCAGAGAAACGCACAGAAAGCAGAGAAAGAGGCATAAATCAGAGAAAGTGACAGAAAGCGGAGAAAGAGACAGAAAGCTGCGAAAGAGACAGAAAGCGGAGAAAGAGACAGAAAGCAGGGAAAGAGACAGAAAACAGAGAAAGGGACAGAAAGCAGAGAAAGAGACAGAAAGCAGGGAAAGAGACAGAAAGCAGAGATAGATACAGAAAGCAGAGAAAGAGTCAGAAAATAGAGAAACAGACAGAAAGCAGAGAAAGAGACTGAAGCGGAGAAAGAGACAGAAAGCAAAGAAAGACACAGAAAGCGGAGAAAGAGACAGAAAGCGGATAAAGAGTCAGAAAACAGAGAAAGAGGCAGAAAACTGAGAAGGGAGCAGATAGCAGAGAAAGAGACTGAAGCGGAGAAAGAGACAGAAAGCGGAGAAAGGGACAGAAAGCGGAGAAAGAGACAGAAAGCAGAGAAAGCGACAGAAAGCGGAGAAAGAGACAGAAAGCAGGGAAAGAGACAGAAAGCAGAGAAAGTGGCAGAAAGCAGAGAAAGAGACAGAAAACAGAGAAAGAGACAGAAAGCAGAGAAAGAGACAGAAAGCAGAGAAAGCGACAGAAAGCGGAGAAAGAGACAGAAAGCAGGGAAAGAGACAGAAAGCAGAGAAAGTGCCAGAAAGGAGAGAACGAGACAGATTGCAGAGAAAGAGACAGAAAGCAGAGAAAGTGCCAGAAAGCAGAGAAGGAGACAGATTGCAGAGGAAGAGGCAGAAAGCAGAGAAGTGTCAGAAGGCAGAGAAGGAGACAGAAAGCAGAGAAAGTGCCAGAAAGCAGAGAAAGAGACAGAAAGCAGAGAAAGAGACAGAAAGCAGAGAAAGATAAAGAAAGCAGAGAAAGTGCCAGAAAGCAGAGAAAGTGCCAGAAAGCAGAGAAAGAGACAGATTGCAGAGAAAGAGACAGAAAGCAGAGAAAGCGACAGAAAGCAGTGAAAGTGACAGAAAGCAGAAAAAGAGACAGAAAGCAGAGAAAGAGACAGAAAGCAGAGAATGTGTCCGAAAGCAGAGAAAGTGCCAGAAAGCAGAGAAAGATACAGAAAGCAGAGAAGGAGGCAGAAAGCAGAGAACGAGACAGAAAGCAGAGAAAGAGACAGAAATCAGATAAGAAAGCAGAGAATGCGGCTGAAAGTGGAGAAAGAGACAGAAAGCAGAAAAATAGTCAGAAAGCAGAGAAAGTGCAAGAAAGCAGAGAAAGAGACAGAAAGCAGAGAAAGAGACTGACAGCAGAGAAAGAGACAGAAAGCGGAGAATGAGTCAGAAAGCTGAGAAAGAGACAGAAAACAGAGAAAGAGACAGAAAGCAGAGAAAGAGACAGAAAACAGAGAAAGAGACAGAAAGCGGCGAAAGAGACAGAAAGCGGCGAAAGAGACAGAAAGTGGAGAAAGAGACAGAAAGCAGGGAAAGAGACAGAAAGCAGAGAAAGAGACAGAAAGCAGAGAAAGAGGCAGAAAGCAGAGAAAGAGACAGAAAGCAGAGAAAGCGACAGAAAAAAGAGAAAGAGACAGAATGCATAGACAGCGACAGAGAGCAGAGAAAGAGGCAGAAAGCAGAGAAAGTGCCAGAAAGCAGAGAAAGAGACAGAAAGCGGAGAAAGAGACAGAAAGCGAAGAAAGATAAAGAAAGCAGAGAAAGAGTCAGAAAGCAGAGAAAGAGACAGAAAACAGAGAAAGAGACAGAAAGCAGTGAAAGAGTCAGAAAGCAGAGAAAGAGACAGAAAACAGAGAAAGAGGCAGAAAGCAGGGATAGAGACAGAAAACAGAGAAAGAGACAGAAAGCGGAGAAAGAGACAGAAAGTGGGGAAAGAGACAGAAAGCGGAGAAAGAGACAGAAAGCAGGGAAAGAGACAGAAAGCAGAGAAAGGGACAGAAAACAGAGAAAGAGACAGAAAGCAGGGATAGAGACAGAAAGCAGAGAACGCGACAGAAAGCAGAGAAAGAGATGGAAAGCAGAGAAACGGACAGAAAGCAGAGAAAGAGGCATAAATCAGAGAAAGTGACAGAAAGCGGAGAAAGAGACAGAAAGCTGCGAAAGAGACAGAAAGCGGAGAAAGAGACAGAAAGCAGGGAAAGAGACAGAAAACAGAGAAAGGGACAGAAAGCAGAGAAAGAGACAGAAAGCAGGGAAAGAGACAGAAAGCAGAGAAAGATACAGAAAGCAGAGAAAGAGTCAGAAAATAGAGAAACAGACAGAAAGCAGAGAAAGAGACTGAAGCGGAGAAAGAGACAGAAAGCAAAGAAAGACACAGAAAGCGGAGAAAGAGACAGAAAGCGGATAAAGAGTCAGAAAACAGAGAAAGAGGCAGAAAACTGAGAAGGGAGCAGATAGCAGAGAAAGAGACTGAAGCGGAGAAAGAGACAGAAAGTGGAGAAAGAGACAGAAAGCGGAGAAAGAGACAGAAAGCAGAGAAAGCGACAGAAAGCGGAGAAAGAGACAGAAAGCAGGGAAAGAGACAGAAAGCAGAGAAAGTGGCAGAAAGCAGAGAAAGAGAAAGAAAACAGAGAAAGAGACAGAAAGCGGAGAAAGAGACAGAAAGCAGAGACAGCGACAGAAAGCGGAGAAAGAGACAGAAAGCAGGGAAAGAGACAGAAAGCAGAGAAAGTGCCAGAAAGGAGAGAACGAGACAGATTGCAGAGAAAGAGGCAGAAAGCAGAGAAGTGCCAGAAGGCAGAGAAAGAGACAGAAAGCAGAGAAAGTGCCACAAAGCAGAGAAAGAGACAGATTGCAGAGAAAGAGACAGAAAGCAGAGAAAGAGACAGAAAGCAGAGAATGTGACAGAAAGCAGAGAATGTGTCCGAAAGCAGAGAAAGTGCCAGAAAGCAGAGAAAGAGACAGAAAGCAGAGAAGGAGGCAGAAAGCAGAGAACGAGACAGAAAGCAGAGAAAGAGACAGAAAGCAGAGAAAGCGTCAGATTGCAGAGAAAGAGACAGAAATCAGAGAAAGTGACAGAAAGCAGAGAAAGAGACAGAAATCAGAGACAGAAAGCAGAGAATGCGGCTGAAAGTGGAGAAAGAGACAGAAAGCAGAGAAATAGTCAGAAAGCAGAGAAAGTGCAAGAAAGCAGAGAAAGAGACAGAAAGCAGAGAAAGTGCCAGAAAGCAGAGAAAGAGACAGACAGCAGAGAAAGAGACAGAAAGCGGAGAATGAGTCAGAAAGCTGAGAAAGAGACAGAAAACAGAGAAAGAGACAGCAAGCAGAGAAAGAGACAGAAAACAGAGAAAGAGACAGAAAGCGGAGAAAGAGACAGAAAGCGGCGAAAGAGACAGAAAGTGGAGAAAGAGACAGAAAGCAGGGAAAGAGACAGAAAGCAGAGAAAGGGACAGAAAGCAGAGAAAGAGACAGAAAGCAGGGAAAGAGACAGAAAGCAGAGAAAGAGGCAGAAAGCAGAGAAAGAGACAGAAAGCAGAGAAAGCGACAGAAAGCAGAGAAAGAGACAGAATGCATAGAAAGCGACAGAGAACAGAGAAAGAGGCAGAAAGCAGAGAAAGTGCCAGAAAGCAGAGAAAGAGACAGAAAGCGGAGAAAGAGACAGAAAGCGAAGAAAGATAAAGAAAGCAGAGAAAGAGTCAGAAAGCAGAGAAAGAGACAGAAAACAGAGAAAGAGACAGAAAGCAGAGAAAGAGTCAGAAAGCAGAGAAAGAGACAGAAAACAGAGAAAGAGGCAGAAAGCAGGGATAGAGACAGAAAACAGAGAAAGAGACAGAAAGCGGAGAAAGAGACAGAAAGCGGGGAAAGAGACAGAAAGCGGAGAAAGAGACAGAAAGCAGGGAAAGAGACAGAAAGCAGAGAAAGGGACAGAAAGCAGAGAAAGAGACAGAAAGCAGAGAAAGAGAGAGAAAGCAGAGAAAGTGTCAGAGAGCAGAGAAAGAGACAGAAAACAGAGAAAGAGGCAGAAAGCAGAAAAAGTGCCAGAAAGCAGAGAAAGAGACGGAAAGCAGAGAAAGAGACAGAAAGCGAAGAAAGATAAAGAAAGCAGAGAAAGAGTCAGAAAGCAGAGAAAGAGACAGAAAACAGAGAAAAAGACAGAAAGCAGAGAAAGAGTCAGAAAGCAGAGAAAGGGTCAGAAAGCAGAGAAAGAGACAGAAAACAGAGAAAGAGACAGAAAGCAGAGAAAGAGACAGAAAACAGAGAACGAGACAGAAAGCGGAGAAAGAGACAGAAAGCGGCGAAAGAGACAGAAAGCGGAGAAAGAGACAGAAAGCAGTGAAAGAGACAGAAAGCAGAGAAAGGGACAGAAAGCAGAGAAAGAGAAAGAAAGCAGGGAAAGAGACAGAAAGCTGAGGAAGATACAGAAAGCAGAGAAAGAGACAGAAAGCAGGGAAACTGACAGAAAGCAGAGAAAGAGACTGAAGCGGAGAAAGACACAGAAAGCAAAGAAAGACACAGAAAGCGGAGAAAGAGACAGAAGGCGGATAAAGAGTCAGAAAACAGAGAAAGAGGCAGAAAACTGAGAAGGGAGCAGATTGCAGAGAAAGAGACTGAAGTGGAGAAAGAGACATAAAGCAGAGAAAGAGACAGAAAGCGGAGAAAGAGACAGAAAGCAGAGAAAGCGTCAGATTGCAGAGAAAGAGACAGAAATCAGAGAAAGTGACAGAAAGCAGAGAAAGAGACAGAAATCAGAGACAGAAAGCAGAGAATGCGGCTGAAAGTGGAGAAAGAGACAGAAAGCAGAGAAATAGTCAGAAAGCAGAGAAAGTGCAAGAAAGCAGAGAAAGAGACAGAAAGCAGAGAAAGAGACAGACAGCAGAGAAAGAGACAGACAGCGGAGAATGAGTCAGAAAGCTGAGAAAGAGACAGAAAACAGAGAAAGAGACAGAAAGCAGAGAAAGAGACAGAAAGCTGCGAAAGAGACAGAAAGCGGAGAAAGAGACAGAAAGCGGCGAAAGAGACAGAAAGTGGAGAAAGAGACAGAAAGCAGGGAAAGAGACAGAAAGCAGAGAAAGGGACAGAAAGCAGAGAAAGAGACAGAAAGCAGGGAGAGAGACAGAAAGCAGAGAAAGAGGCAGAAAGCAGAGAAAGAGACAGAAAGCAGAGAAAGCGACAGAAAGCAGAGAAAGAGACAGAATGCATAGAAAGCGACAGAGAACAGAGAAAGAGGCAGAAAGCAGAGAAAGTGCCAGAAAGCAGAGAAAGAGACAGAAAGCGGAGAAAGAGACAGAAAGCGAAGAAAGATAAAGAAAGCAGAGAAAGAGTCAGAAAGCAGAGAAAGAGACAGAAAACAGAGAAAGAGACAGAAAGCAGAGAAAGAGTCAGAAAGCAGAGAAAGAGACAGAAAACAGAGAAAGAGGCAGAAAGCAGGGATAGAGACAGAAAACAGAGAAAGAGACAGAAAGCGGAGAAAGAGACAGAAAGCGGGGAAAGAGACAGAAAGCGGTGAAAGAGACAGAAAGCAGGGAAAGAGACAGAAAGCAGAGAAAGGGACAGAAAGCAGAGAAAGAGACAGAAAGCAGAGAAAGAGAGAGAAAGCAGAGAAAGAGACAGAAAGCAGAGAAAGAGACAGAAAGCGAAGAAAGATAAAGAAAGCAGAGAAAGAGTCAGAAAGCAGAGAAAGAGACAGAAAACAGAGAAAGAGACAGAAAGCAGAGAAAGAGTCAGAAAGCAGAGAAAGAGTCAGAAAGCAGAGAAAGAGACAGAAAACAGAGAAAGAGACAGAAAGCAGAGAAAGAGACAGAAAACAGAGAAAGAGACAGAAAGCGGAGAAAGAGACAGAAAGCGGCGAAAGAGACAGAAAGCGGAGAAAGAGACAGAAAGCAGTGAAAGAGACAGAAAGCAGAGAAAGGGACAGAAAGCAGAGAAAGGGACAGAAAGCAGGGAAAGAGACAGAAAGCAGAGGAAGATACAGAAAGCAGAGAAAGAGGCAGAAAACTGAGAAGGGAGCAGATAGCAGAGAAAGAGACTGAAGCGTAGAAAGAGATAGAAAGCGGAGAAAGAGACAGAAAGCGGAGAAAGAGACAGAAAGCAGAGAAAGCGACAGAAAGCGGAGAAAGAGACAGAAAGCAGGAAGAGAGACAGAAAGCAGAGAAAGTGGCAGAAAGCAGAGAAAGAGACAGAAAACAGAGAAAGAGACAGAAAGCAGAGAAAGCGACAGAAAGCGGAGAAAGAGACAGAAAGCAGGGAAAGAGACAGAAAGCAGAGAAATTGCCAGAAAGGAGAGAACGAGACAGATTGCAGAGAAAGAGACAGAAAGCAGAGAAAGTGCCAGAAAGCAGAGAACGAGACAGATTGCAGAGGAAGAGGCAGAAAGCAGAGAAGTGCCAGAAAGCAGAGAAAGAGACAGAAAGCAGAGAAAGTGCCAGAAAGCAGAGAAAGAGACAGAAAGCGGAGAAAGAGACAGAAAGCAGAGAAAGATAAAGAAAGCAGAGAAAATGCCAGAAAGCAGAGAAAGTGCCAGAAAGCAGAGAAAGAGACAGATTGCAGAGAAAGAGACAGAAAGCAGAGAAAGCGACAGAAAACAGTGAAAGTGACAGAAAGCAGAAAAAGAGACAGAAAGCAGAGAAAGTGCCAGAAAGCAGAGAAAGAGACAGATTGCAGAGAAAGAGACAGAAAGCAGAGAAAGGGAAAGAAAGCAGAGAATGTGTCAGAAAGCTGAGAATGTGTCCGAAAGCAGAGTAAGTGCCAGAAAGCATAGAAAGAGACAGAAAGCAGAGAAGGAGGCAGAAATCAGAGAACGAGAAAGAAAGCAGAGAAAGAGACAGAAAGCAGAGAAAGCGTCAGATTGCAGAGAAAGAGACAGAAATCAGAGAAGGTGACAGAAAGCAGAGAAAGAGACTGAAAGCAGAGAAAGAGAAAGAAAGCAGAGAATGAGGCAGAAAGCAGAGGAAGAGACAGAAAGCAGAGATAGAGAAAAAAAGCAGAGAAAGAGGCAGAGAGCAGAGAAAGAGACAGAAAGCAGAGAAAGTGCCAGAAAGCAGAGAACGAGACAGATTGCAGAGGAAGAGACAGAAAGCAGAGAAGTGCCAGAAAGCAGAGAAAGAGACAGAAAGCAGAGAAAGTGCCAGAAAGCAGAGAAAGAGACAGAAAGCAGAGAAAGAGATAGAAAGCAGAGTAAGATAAAGAAAGCAGAGAAAGTGCCAGAAAGCAGAGAAAGTGCCAGAAAGCAGAGAAAGAGACAGATTGCAGAGAAAGAGACAGAAAGCAGAGAAAGAGACAGAAAGCAGTGAAAGTGACAGAAAGCAGAAAAAGAGACAGAAAGCAGAGAAAGTGCCAGAAAGCAGAGAAAGAGACAGATTGCAGAGAAAGAGACAGAAAGCAGAGAAAGAGACAGAAAGCAGAGAATGTGACAGAAAGCAGAGAAAGAGACAGAAAGCAGAGAAGGAGGCAGAAAGCAGAGAACGAGAAAGAAAGCAGAGAAAGAGACAGAAAGCAGAGAAAGCGTCAGATTGCAGAGAAAGAGACAGAAATCAGAGAAAGTGACAGAAAGCAGAGAAAGAGACTGAAAGCAGAGAAAGAGAAAGAAAGCAGAGAAAGAGGCAGAAAGCAGAGGAAGAGACAGAAAGCAGAGATAGAGAAAAAAAGCAGAGAAAGAGGCAGAGAGCAGAGAAAGAGACAGAAAGCAGAGAAAGAGGCAGAAAGCAGAGAAATAGACAGAATGCATAGAAAGCGACAGAAAACAGAGAAAGAGGCAGAAAACAGAGAAAGTGCCAGAAAGCAGAGAAAGAGGCAGAAAGCAGAGAAAGAGACAGAAAACAGAGAAAGGCACAGAAAGCGGAGAAAGAGACAGAAAACAGAGAAAGAGGCAGAAAGCAGAGAAAGTGCCAGAAAGCAGAGAATGAGACAGAAAGCAGAGAAAGCTACAGATTGTAGAGAAAGAGACAGAAAGCGGAGAATGCGCCAGAAAGCAGAGAAAGAGGCAGAAAGCAGAGAAAGAGACAGAAAGCAGAGAAAGCGACAGATTGCAGAGAAAGCGACAGATTGCAGAGAAAAAGACAGAAAGCTGAGAAAGCGACAGATTGCAGCGAAAGAGACAGAAAGCAGAGAAAGACACAGAAAGCGGAGAAAGAGACAGAAAGCGGATAAAGAGTCAGAAAACAGAGAAAGAGGCAGATAACAAAGAAGGGAGCAGATTGCAGAGAAAGAGACTGAAGAGGAGAAAGAGACAGAAAGCGGAGAAAGAGACAGAAAGCGGAGAAAGAGACAGAAAGCAGAGAAAGCGACATAAAGCGGAGAAAGAGACAGAAAGCAGGGAAAGAGACAGAAAGCAGAGAAAGTGGCAGAAAGAAGAGAAAGAGACAGAAAACAGAGAAAGAGACAGAAAGCAGGGAAAGAGACAGAAAGCAGAGAAAGGGACAGAAAGCAGAGAAAGAGACAGAAAGCAGGGAAAGAGACAGAAAGCAGAGAAAGAGGCAGATTGCAGAGAAAGAGACTGAAGTGGAGAAAGATACAGAAAGCAGAGAAAGAGTCAGACAATAGAGAAAGAGACAGAAAGCAGAGAAAGAGACTGAAACGGAGAAAGAGACAGAAAGCAGAGAAAGAGACAGAAAGCGGAGAAAGAGACAGAAAGCGGATAAAGAGTCAGAAACCAGAGAAAGAGGCAGAAAACTGAGAAGGGAGCAGATTGCAGAGAAAGAGACTGAAGCGGAGAAAGAGACAGAAAGCGGAGAAAGAGACAGAAAGCGGAGAAAGAGACAGAAAGCAGAGAAAGCAACAGAAAGCGGAGAAAGAGACAGAAAGCAGGGAAAGAGACAGAAAGCAGAGAAAGTGCCAGAAAGGAGAGAACGAGACAGATTGCAGAGAAAGAGACAGAAAGCAGAGAAAGTGCCTGAAAGCAGAGAACGAGACAGATTGCAGAGGAAGAGGCAGAAAGCAGAGAAGTGCCAGAAAGCAGAGAAAGAGACAGATTGCAGAGAAAGAGACAGAAAGCAGAGAAAGAGACAGAAAGCAGAGAAAGTGCCAGAAAGGAGAGAACGAGACAGATTGCAGAGAAAGAGACAGAAAGCAGAGAAAGTGCCAGAAAGCAGAGAAGGAGACAGATTGCAGAGGAAGAGGCAGAAAGCAGAGAAGTGCCAGAAGGCAGAGAAGGAGACAGAAAGCAGAGAAAGTGCCAGAAAGCAGAGAAAGAGACAGAAAGCAGAGAAAGAGACAGAAAGCAGAGAAAGATAAATAAAGCAGAGAAAGTGCCAGAAAGCAGAGAAAGTGCCAGAAAGCAGAGAAAGCGTCAGATTGCAGAGAAAGAGCCAGAAATCAGAGAAAGTGACAGAAAGCAGAGAAAGAGACTGAAAGCAGAGAAAGAGAAAGAAAGCAGAGAAAGAGGCAGAAAGCAGAGGAAGAGACAGAAAGCAGAGATAGAGAAAAAAAGCAGATAAAGAGGCAGAAAGCAGAGAAAGAGGCAGAAAGCAGAGAAAGCGACAGAAAGCAGAGAAAGAGACAGAATGTATAGAAAGCGACAGAAAACAGAGAAAGAGGCAGAAAGCAGAGAAAGTGCCAGAAAGCAGAGAAAGAGACAGAAAGCAGAGAAAGAGACAGAAAGCGAAGAAAGATAAAGAAAGCAGAGAAAGAGTCAGAAAGCAGAGCAAGAGACAGAAAACAGAGAAAGAGACAGAAAGCAGAGAAAGAGTCAGAAAGCAGAGAAAGAGACAGAAAGCAGAGAAAGAGACAGAAAGCAGAGCAAGAGACAGAAAACAGAGAAAGAGACAGAAAGCGGAGAAAGAGACAGAAAGCGGCGAAAGAGACAGAAAGCGGAGAAAGAGACAGAAAGCAGGGAAAGAGACAGAAAGCAGAGAAAGGGACAGAAAGCAGAGAAAGAGACAGAAAGCAGAGATAGATAAAGAAAGCAGAGAAAGTGCCAGAAAGCAGAGAATGTGCCAGAAAGCAGAGAAAGCGTCAGATTGCAGAGAAAGAGACAGAAATCAGAGAAAGTGACAGAAAGCAGAGACAGATACTGAAAGCAGAGAAAGTGAAAGAAAGCAGAGAAAGAGGCAGAAAGCAGAGGAAGAGACAGAAAGCAGAGATAGAGAAAAAACGCAGAATAAGAGGCAGAAAGCAGAGAAAGAGACAGAAAGCAGAGAAAGCGACAGAAAGCAGAGAAAGAGACAGAATGCATAGAAAGCGACAGAAAACAGAGAAAGAGGCAGAAAGCAGAGAAAGTGCCAGAAAGCAGAGAAAGAGACAGAAAGCAGAGAAAGAGACAGAAAGCGAAGGAAGATAAAGAAAGCAGAGAAAGAGTCAGAAAGCAGAGAAAGAGACAGAAAACAGAGAAAGAGACAGAAAGCAGAGAAAGAGTCAGAAAGCAGAGAAAGAGACAGAAAACAGAGAAAGAGACAGAAAGCAGAGAAAGAGACAGAAAACAGAGAAAGAGACAGAAAGCGGAGAAAGAGACAGAAAGCGGAGAAAGAAACAGAAAGCAGAGAAAGCAACAGAAAGCGGAGAAAGAGCCAGAAAGCAGGGAAAGAGACAGAAAGCAGAGAAAGAGACAGAAAGCAGAGAAAGAGACAGAAAGCAGAGAAATTGCCAGAAAGCAGAGAAAGAGACAGAAAGCAGAGAAAGAGACAGAAAGCAGAGAAAGAAAAGTAAAGCAGAGAAAGAGTCAGAAAGCAGAGAAAGTGCCAGAAAGCAGAGAAAGAGACAGAAAGCAGAGAAAGTGCCAGAAAGCAGAGAAAGCGTCAGATTGCAGAGAAAGAGACAGAAATCAGAGAAAGTGACAGAAAGCAGAGAAAGAGACTGAAAGCAGAGAAAGAGAAAGAAAGCAGAGAAAGAGGCAGAAAGCAGAGGAAGAGACAGAAAGCAAAGATAGAGAAAAAAGCAGAGAAAGAGGCAGAAAGCAGAGAAAGTGCCAGAAAGCAGATAAAGAGACAGAAAGCAGAGAAAGAGACAGAAAGCGAAGAAAGATAAAGAAAGCAGAGAAAGAGTCAGAAAGCAGAGAAAGGGACAGAAAACAGAGAAAGAGACAGAAAGCAGAGAAAGAGACAGAAAACAGAGAAAGAGACAGAAAGCGGAGAAAGAGACAGAAAGCGGCGAAAGAGACAGAAAGCGGAGAAAGAGACAGAAAGCAGGGAAAGAGACAGAAAGCAGAGAAAGGGAAAGAAGGCAGAGAAAGAGACAGAAAGCAGAGAAAGATAAAGAAAGCAGAGAAAGTGCCAGAAAGCAGAGAAAGTGCCAGAAAGCAGAGAAATCGTCAGATTGCAGAGAAAGAGACAGAAATCAGAGAAAGTGACAGAAAGCAGAGAAAGAGACTGAAAGCAGAGAAAGAGAAAGAAAGCAGCGAAAGAGGCAGAAAGCAGAGGAAGAGACAGAAAGCGGAGATAGAGAAAAAAAGCAGAGAAAGTGGCAGAAAGCAGAGAAAGAGACAGAAAGCAGAGAAAGCGACAGAAAGCAGAGAAAGAGACAGAATGCATAGAAAGCGACAGAAAACAGAGAAAGAGGCAGAAAGCAGAGAAAGTGCCAGAAAGCAGAGAAAGAGACAGAAAGCAGAGAAAGAGACAGAAAGCGAAGAAAGATAAAGAAAGCAGAGAAAGAGTCAGAAAGCAGAGAAAGAGACAGAAAACAGAGAAAGAGACAGAAAGCAGAGAAAGTGTCAGAAAGCAGAGAAAGAGACAGAAAACAGAGAAAGAGAAAGAAAGCAGAGAATGAGGCAGAAAGCAGAGGAAGAGATAGAAAGCAGAGATAGAGAAAAAAAGCAGAGAAAGAGGCAGAGAGCAGAGAAAGAGACAGAAAGCAGAGAAAGTGCCAGAAAGCAGAGAACGAGACAGATTGCAGAGGAAGAGACAGAAAGCAGAGAAGTGCCAGAAAGCAGAGAAAGAGACAGAAAGCAGAGAAAGTGCCAGAAAGCAGAGAAAGAGACAGAAAGCAGAGATAGAGATAGAATGTAGAGTAAGATAAAGAAAGCAGAGAAAGTGCCAGAAAGCAGAGAAAGTGCCAGAAAGCAGAGAAAGAGACAGATTGCAGAGAAAGAGACAGAAAGCAGAGAAAGAGACAGATTGCAGAGAAAGAGACAGAAAGCAGAGAAAGAGACAGAAAGCAGAGAACGTGACAGAAAGCAGAGAAAGAGACAGAAAGCAGAGAAGGAGGCAGAAAGCAGAGAACGAGAAAGAAAGCAGAGAAAGAGACAGAAAGCAGAGAAAGCGTCAGATTGCAGAGAAAGAGACAGAAATCAGAGAAAGTGACAGAAAGCAGAGAAAGAGACTGAAAGCAGAGAAAGAGAAAGAAAGCAGAGAAAGAGGCAGAAAGCAGAGGAAGAGACAGAAAGCAGAGATAGAGAAAAAAAGCAGAGAAAGAGGCAGAGAGCAGAGAAAGAGGCAGAAAGCAGAGGAAGAGACAGAAAGCCGAGATAGAGAAAAAAAGCAGATAAAGAGGCAGAAAGCAGAGAAAGAGGCAGAAAGCAGAGAAAGCGACAGAAAGCAGAGAAAGAGACAGAATGTATAGAAAGCGACAGAAAACAGAGAAAGAGGCAGAAAGCAGAGAAAGTGCCAGAAAGCAGAGAAAGAGACAGAAAGCAGAGAAAGAGACAGAAAGCGAAGAAAGATAAAGAAAGCAGAGAAAGAGTCAGAAAGCAGAGCAAGAGACAGAAAACAGAGAAAGAGACAGAAAGCAGAGAAAGAGTCAGAAAGCAGAGAAAGAGACAGAAAACAGAGAAAGAGACAGAAAGCAGAGAAAGAGACAGAAAACAGAGAAAGAGACAGAAAGCGGAGAAAGAGACAGAAAGCGGCGAAAGAGACAGAAAGCGGAGAAAGAGACAGAAAGCAGAGAAAGAGACAGAAAGCAGAGAAAGGGACAGAAAGCAGAGAAAGAGACAGAAAGCAGAGAAAGATAAAGAAAGCAGAGAAAGTGCCAGAAAGCAGAGAATGTGCCAGAAAGCAGAGAAAGCGTCAGATTGCAGAGAAAGAGACAGAAATCAGAGAAAGTGACAGAAAGCAGAGACAGAGACTGAAAGCAGAGAAAGTGAAAGAAAGCAGAGAAAGAGGCAGAAAGCAGAGGAAGAGACAGAAAGCAGAGATAGAGAAAAAAAGCAGAATAAGAGGCAGAAAGCAGAGAAAGAGACAGAAAGCAGAGAAAGCGACAGAAAGCAGAGAAAGAGACAGAATGCATAGAAAGCGACATAAAACAGAGAAAGAGGCAGAAAGCAGAGAAAGTGCCAGAAAGCAGAGAAAGAGACAGAAAGCAGAGAAAGAGACAGAAAGCGAAGGAAGATAAAGAAAGCAGAGAAAGAGTCAGAAAGCAGAGAAAGAGACAGAAAACAGAGAAAGAGACAGAAAGCAGAGAAAGAGTCAGAAAGCAGAGAAAGAGACAGAAAACAGAGAAAGAGACAGAAAGCAGAGAAAGAGACAGAAAACAGAGAAAGAGACAGAAAGCGGAGAAAGAGACAGAAAGCGGAGAAAGAGACAGAAAGCAGAGAAAGCAACAGAAAGCGGAGAAAGAGCCAGAAAGCAGGGAAAGAGACAGAAAGCAGAGAAAGAGACAGAAAGCAGAGAAAGAGACAGAAAGCAGAGAAATTGCCAGAAAGCAGAGAAAGAGACAGAAAGCAGAGAAAGAGACAGAAAGCAGAGAAAGATAAGTAAAGCAGAGAAAGAGTCGGAAAGCAGAGAAAGTGCCAGAAAGGAGAGAAAGAGACAGAAAGCAGAGAAAGTGCCAGAAAGCAGAGAAAGCGTCAGATTGCAGAGAAAGAGACAGAAATCAGAGAAAGTGACAGAAAGCAGAGAAAGAGACTGAAAGCAGAGAAAGAGAAAGAAAGCAGAGAAAGAGGCAGAAAGCAGAGGAAGAGACAGAAAGCAGAGATAGAGAAAAAAGCAGATAAAGAGGCAGAAAGCAGAGAAAGTGCCAGAAAGCAGATAAAGAGACAGAAAGCAGAGAAAGAGACAGAAAGCGAAGAAAGATAAAGAAAGCAGAGAAAGAGTCAGAAAGCAGAGAAAGAGACAGAAAACAGAGAAAGAGACAGAAAGCAGAGAAAGAGACAGAAAACAGAGAAAGAGACAGAAAGCAGAGAAAGAGACAGAAAACAGAGAAAGAGACAGAAAGCAGAGAAAGAGACAGAAAACAGAGAAAGAGACAGAAAGCGGAGAAAGAGACAGAAAGCGGCGAAAGAGACAGAAAGCGGAGAAAGAGACAGAAAGCAGGGAAAGAGACAGAAAGCAGAGAAAGGGACAGAAAGCAGAGAAAGAGACAGAAAGCAGAGAAAGATAAAGAAAGCAGAGAAAGTGCCAGAAAGCAGAGAATGTGCCAGAAAGCAGAGAAAGCGTCAGATTGCAGAGAAAGAGACAGAAATCAGAGAAAGTGACAGAAAGCAGAGACAGAGACTGAAAGCAGAGAAAGTGAAAGAAAGCAGAGAAAGAGGCAGAAAGCAGAGGAAGAGACAGAAAGCAGAGATAGAGAAAAAAAGCAGAATAAGAGGCAGAAAGCAGAGAAAGAGACAGAAAGCAGAGAAAGCGACAGAAAGCAGAGAAAGAGACAGAATGCATAGAAAGCGACAGAAAACAGAGAAAGAGGCAGAAAGCAGAGAAAGTGCCAGAAAGCAGAGAAAGAGACAGAAAGCAGAGAAAGAGACAGAAAGCGAAGGAAGATAAAGAAAGCAGAGAAAGAGTCAGAAAGCAGAGAAAGAGACAGAAAACAGAGAAAGAGACAGAAAGCAGAGAAAGAGTCAGAAAGCAGAGAAAGAGACAGAAAACAGAGAAAGAGACAGAAAGCAGAGAAAGAGACAGAAAACAGAGAAAGAGACAGAAAGCGGAGAAAGAGACAGAAAGCGGAGAAAGAGACAGAAAGCAGAGAAAGCAACAGAAAGCGGAGAAAGAGCCAGAAAGCAGGGAAAGAGACAGAAAGCAGAGAAAGAGACAGAAAGCAGAGAAAGAGACAGAAAGCAGAGAAATTGCCAGAAAGCAGAGAAAGAGACAGAAAGCAGAGAAAGAGACAGAAAGCAGAGAAAGATAAGTAAAGCAGAGAAAGAGTCGGAAAGCAGAGAAAGTGCCAGAAAGCAGAGAAAGAGACAGAAAGCAGAGAAAGTGCCAGAAAGCAGAGAAAGCGTCAGATTGCAGAGAAAGAGACAGAAATCAGAGAAAGTGACAGAAAGCAGAGAAAGAGACTGAAAGCAGAGAAAGAGAAAGAAAGCAGAGAAAGAGGCAGAAAGCAGAGGAAGAGACAGAAAGCAGAGATAGAGAAAAAAGCAGATAAAGAGGCAGAAAGCAGAGAAAGTGCCAGAAAGCAGATAAAGAGACAGAAAGCAGAGAAAGAGACAGAAAGCGAAGAAAGATAAAGAAAGCAGAGAAAGAGTCAGAAAGCAGAGAAAGAGACAGAAAACAGAGAAAGAGACAGAAAGCAGAGAAAGAGAAAGAAAACAGAGAAAGAGACAGAAAGCGGAGAAAGAGACAGAAAGCGGCGAAAGAGACAGAAAGCGGAGAAAGAGACAGAAAGCAGGGAAAGAGACAGAAAGCAGAGAAAGGGACAGAAAGCAGAGAAAGAGACAGAAAGCAGAGAAAGATAAAGAAAGCAGAGAAAGTGCCAGAAAGCAGAGAAAGTGCCAGAAAGCAGAGAAATCGTCAGATTGCAGAGAAAGAGACAGAAATCAGAGAAAGTGACAGAAAGCAGAGAAAGAGACTGAAAGCAGAGAAAGAGAAAGAAAGCAGCGAAAGAGGCAGAAAGCAGAGGAAGAGACAGAAAGCAGAGATAGAGAAAAAAAGCAGAGAAAGAGGCAGAAAGCAGAGAAAGAGACAGAAAGCAGAGAAAGCGACAGAAAGCAGAGAAAGAGACAGAATGCATAGAAAGCGACAGAAAACAGAGAAAGAGGTAGAAAGCAGAGAAAGTGCCAGAAAGCAGAGAAAGAGACAGAAAGCAGAGAAAGAGACAGAAAGCGAAGAAAGATAAAGAAAGCAGAGAAAGAGTCAGAAAGCAGAGAAAGAGACAGAAAACAGAGAAAGAGACAGAAAGCAGAGAAAGTGTCAGAAAGCAGAGAAAGAGACAGAAAACAGAGAAAGAGACAGAAAGCAGAGAAAGAGACAGAAAACAGAGAAAGAGACAGAAAGCGGAGAAAGAGACAGAAAGCGGCGAAAGAGACAGAAAGCGGAGAAAGAGACAGAAAGCGGGGAAAGAGACAGAAAGCAGAGAAAGGGACAGAAAGCAGAGAAAGAGACAGAAAGCAGAGAAAGATAAAGAAAGCAGAGAAAGTGCCAGAAAGCAGAGAAAGTGCCAGAAAGCAGAGAAATCGTCAGATTGCAGAGAAAGAGACAGAAATCAGAGAAAGTGACAGAAAGCAGAGAAAGAGACTGAAAGCAGAGAAAGAGAAAGAAAGCAGCGAAAGAGGCAGAAAGCAGAGGAAGAGACAGAAAGCAGAGATAGATAAAAAAAGCAGAGAAAGAGGCAGAAAGCAGAGAAAGAGACAGAAAGCAGAGAAAGCGACAGAAAGCAGAGAAAGAGACAGAATGCATAGAAAGCGACAGAAAACAGAGAAAGAGGTAGAAAGCAGAGAAAGTGCCAGAAAGCAGAGAAAGAGACAGAAAGCAGAGAAAGAAACAGAAAGCGAAGAAAGATAAAGAAAGCAGAGAAAGAGTCAGAAAGCAGAGAAAGAGACAGAAAACAGAGAAAGAGACAGAAAGCAGAGAAAGTGTCAGAAAGCAGAGAAAGAGACAGAAAACAGAGAAAGAGACAGAAAGCAGAGAAAGAGACAGAAAACAGAGAAAGAGACAGAAAGCGGAGAAAGAGACAGAAAGTGGCGAAAGAGACAGAAAGCGGAGAAAGAGACAGAAAGCAGGGAAAGAGAAAGAAAGCAGAGAAAGGGACAGAAAGCAGAGAAAGAGACAGAAAGCAGGGAAAGAGACAGAAAGCAGAGAAAGAGACAGAAAGCAGAGAAAGAGTCCGAAAATAGAGAAACAGACAGAAAGCAGAGAAAGAGACTGAAGCGGAGAAAGAGACAGAAAGCAGAGAAAGACACAGAAAGCGGAGAAAGAGACAGAAAGCGGATAAAGAGTCAGAAAACAGAGAAAGAGGCAGGAAACTGAGAAGGGAGCAGATTGCAGAGAAAGAGACTGAAGTGGGGAAAGAGACATAAAGCGGAGAAAGAGACAGAAAGCGGAGAAAGAGACAGAAAGCAGAGAAAGCGACAGAAAGCGGATAAAGAGACAGAAAGCAGGGAAAGAGACAGAAAGCAGAGAAAGTGGCAGAAAGCAGAGAAAGAGACAGAAAACAGAGAAAGAGACAGAAAGCGGAGAAAGAGACAGAAAGCAGAGAAAGAGACAGAAAGCAGAGAAAGATAAGTAAAGCAGAGAAAGAGTCGGAAAGCAGAGAAAGTGCCAGAAAGCAGAGAAAGAGACAGAAAGCAGAGAAAGTGCCAGAAAGCAGAGAAAGCGTCAGATTGCAGAGAAAGAGACAGAAATCAGAGAAAGTGACAGAAAGCAGAGAAAGAGACTGAAAGCAGAGAAAGAGAAAGAAAGCAGAGAAAGAGGCAGAAAGCAGAGGAAGAGACAGAAAGCAGAGATAGAGAAAAAAGCAGATAAAGAGGCAGAAAGCAGAGAAAGTGCCAGAAAGCAGATAAAGAGACAGCAAGCAGAGAAAGAGACAGAAGCGAAGAAAGATAAAGAAAGCAGAGAAAGAGTCAGAAAGCAGAGAAAGAGACAGAAAACAGAGAAAGAGACAGAAAGCAGAGAAAGAGACAGAAAACAGAGAAAGAGACAGAAAGCGGAGAAAGAGACAGAAAGCGGCGAAAGAGACAGAAAGCGGAGAAAGAGACAGAAAGCAGGGAAAGAGACAGAAAGCAGAGAAAGGGACAGAAAGCAGAGAAAGAGACAGAAAGCAGAGAAAGATAAAGAAAGCAGAGAAAGTGCCAGAAAGCAGAGAAAGTGCCAGAAAGCAGAGAAATCGTCAGATTGCAGAGAAAGTGACAGAAATCAGAGAAAGAGACTGAAAGCAGAGAAAGAGAAAGAAAGCAGCGAAAGAGGCAGAAAGCAGAGGAAGAGACAGAAAGCAGAGATAGAGAAATAAAGCAGAGAAAGAGGCAGAAAGCAGAGAAAGCGACAGAAAGCAGAGAAAGAGACAGAATGCATAGAAAGCGACAGAAAACAGAGAAAGAGGTAGAAAGCAGAGAAAGTGCCAGAAAGCAGAGAAAGAGACAGAAAGCAGAGAAAGAGACAGAAAGCGAAGAAAGATAAAGAAAGCAGAGAAAGTGTCAGAAAGCAGAGAAAGAGACAGAAAACAGAGAAAGAGACAGAAAGCAGAGAAAGTGTCAGAAAGCAGAGAAAGAGACAGAAAACAGAGAAAGAGACAGAAAGCAGAGAAAGAGACAGAAAACAGAGAAAGAGACAGAAAGCGGAGAAAGAGACAGAAAGTGGCGAAAGAGACAGAAAGCGGAGAAAGAGACAGAAAGCAGGGAAAGAGAAAGAAAGCAGAGAAAGGGACAGAAAGCAGAGAAAGAGACAGAAAGCAGGGAAAGAGACAGAAAGCAGAGAAAGAGACAGAAAGCAGAGAAAGAGTCAGAAAATAGAGAAACAGACAGAAAGCAGAGAAAGAGACTGAAGCGGAGAAAGAGACAGAAAGCAGAGAAAGACACAGAAAGCGGAGAAAGAGACAGAAAGCGGATAAAGAGTCAGAAAACAGAGAAAGAGGCAGGAAACTGAGAAGGGAGCAGATTGCAGAGAAAGAGACTGAAGTGGAGAAAGAGACATAAAGCGGAGAAAGAGAAAGAAAGTGGAGAAAGAGACAGAAAGCAGAGAAAGCGACAGAAAGCGGAGAAAAAGACAGAAAGCAGGGAAAGAGACAGAAAGCAGAGAAAGTGGCAGAAAGCAGAGAAAGAGACAGAAAACAGAGAAAGAGACAGAAAGCGGAGAAAGAGACAGAAAGCAGGGAAAGAGACAGAAAGCAGAGAAAGTGGCTGAAAGCAGAGAAAGAGACAGAAAACAGAAAAAGAGACAGAAAGCGGAGAAAGAGACAGAAAGCAGGGAAAGAGACAGAAAGCAGAGAAAGGGACAGAAAGCATAGAAAGAGACAGAAAGCAGGGAAAGAGACAGAAAGCAGAGAAAGAGGCAGATTGCAGAGAAAGAGACTGAAGTGGAGAAAGAGACAGAAAGCAGTGAAAGAGTCAGAAAATAGAGAAACAGACAGAAAGCAGAGAAAGAGATTGAAGCGGAGAAAGAGACAGAAAGCAGAGAAAGACACAGAAAGCGGAGAAAGAGACAGAAAGCGGATAAAGAGTCAGAAAACAAAGAAAGAGGCAGAAAACTGAGAAGGGAGCAGATTGCAGATAAAGAGACTGAAGCGGAGAAAGAGACAGAAAGCGGAGATAGAGACAGAAAGCGGAGAAAGAGACAGAAAGCAGAGAAAGCGACAGAAAGCGGAGAAAGAGACAGAAAGCAGGGAAAGAGACAGAAAGCAGAGAAAGTGGCAGAAAGAAGAGAACGAGACAGATTGCAGAGAAATAGACAGAAAGCAGAGAAAGTGCCAGAAAGCAGAGAACGAGACAGATTGCAGACGAAGAGGCAGAAAGCTGAGAAGTGCCAGAAAGCAGAGAAAGAGACAGATTGCAGAGAAAGAGACAGAAAGCAGAGAAAGAGACAGAAAGCGGAGAAAGAGACAGAAAGCGGCGAAGAGACAGAAAGCGGAGAAAGAGACAGAAAGCGGAGACAGAGACAGAAAGCAGAGAAGGGACAGAAAGCAGAGAAAGTGACAGAAAGCAGGGAAAGAGACAGAAAGCAGAGAAAGAGGCAGATTGCAGAGAAAGAGACTGAAGTGGAGAAAGATACAGAAAGCAGAGAAAGAGACTGAAACAGAGAAAGAGACAGAAAGCAGAAAAAGAGACAGATAGCAGAGAAAGAGACAGATTGCAGAGAAAGAGACAGAAAGCAGAGAAAGAGACAGAAAGCAGAGAAAGAGACAGAATGCAGGGATAGAGACAGAAAGCTGAGAACGCGAAAGAAAGCAGAGAAAGGGATGGAAAGCAGAGAAACAGACAGAAAGCAGATAAGGAGGCAGAACGCAGAGAAAGAGACAGAAAGCAGAGAAAGAGACAGAAAGCAGAGAAAGCGTCAGATTGCAGAGAAGGAGACAGAAATCAGAGAAAGTGACAGAAAGCAGAGAAAGAGACTGAAAGCAGAGAAAGAGAAAGAAAGCAGAGAAAGAGGCAGAAAGCAGAGGAAGAGACAGAAAGCAGAGATCGAGAATAAAAGCAGGGAAAGAGGCAGAGAGCAGAGAAAGAGACAGAAAGCAGAGAAAGCGACAGAAAGCAGAGAAAGAGGCAGAAAGCAGAGAAATAGACAGAATGCATAGAAAGCGACAGAAAGCAGAGAAAGAGGCAGAAAGCAGAGAAAGAGGCAGAAAGCAGAGAAAGAGTCAGAAAATAGAGAAACAGACAGAAAGCAGAGAAAGAGACTGAAGCGGAGAAAGAGACAGAAAGCAGAGAAAGACACAGAAAGCGGAGAAAGAGACAGAAAGCGGATAAAGAGTCAGAAAACAGAGAAAGAGGCAGGAAACTGAGAAGGGAGCAGATTGCAGAGAAAGAGACTGAAGTGGAGAAAGAGACATAAAGCGGAGAAAGAGACAGAAAGCGGAGAAAGAGACAGAAAGCAGAGAAAGCGACAGAAAGCGGAGAAAGAGACAGAAAGCAGGGAAAGAGACAGAAAGCAGAGAAAGTGGCAGAAAGCAGGGAAAGAGTCAGAAAACAGAGAAAGAGACAGAAAGCGGAGAAAGAGACAGAAAGCAGGGAAAGAGACAGAAAGCAGAGAAAGTGGCTGAAAGCAGAGAAAGAGACAGAAAACAGAAAAAGAGACAGAAACCGGAGAAAGAGACAGAAAGCAGGGAAAGAGACAGAAAGCAGAGAAAGGGACAGAAAGCATAGAAAGAGACAGAAAGCAGAGAAAGAGGCAGATTGCAGAGAAAGAGACTGAAGCGGAGAAAGAGACAGAAAGCAGGGAAAGAGACAGAAAGCAGAGAAAGTGACAGAAAGAAGAGAACGAGACAGATTGCAGAGAAATAGACAGAAAGCAGAGAAAGTGCCAGAAAGCAGAGAACGAGACAGATTGCAGAGGAAGAGGCAGAAAGCTGAGAAGTGCCAGAAAGCAGAGAAAGAGACAGATTGCAGAGAAAGAGACAGAAAGCAGAGAAAGAGACAGAAAGCGGAGAAAGAGACAGAAAGCGGAGACAGAGACAGAAAGCAGAGAAGGGACAGAAAGCAGAGAAAGTGACAGAAAGCAGGGAAAGAGACAGAAAGCAGAGAAAGAGGCAGATTGCAGAGAAAGAGACTGAAGTGGAGAAAGATACAGAAAGCAGAGAAAGAGACTGAAACGGAGAAAGAGACAGAAAGCAGAGAAAGAGACAGAAAGCGGAGAAAGAGACAGAAAGCGGAGAAAGAGACAGAAAGCAGAGAAAGAGACAGAAAGCGGAGAAAGAGACAGAAAGCAGGGAAAGAGACAGAAAGCAGAGAAAGTGCCAGAAAGGAGAGAACGAGACAGATTGCAGAGAAAGAGACAGAAAGCAGAGAAGTGCCAGAAAGCAGAGAAAGAGACAGATTGCAGAGAAAGAGACAGAAAGCAGAGAAAGAGACAGAAAGCAGAGAAAGTGCCAGAAAGCAGAGAAAGTGACAGAAAGCAGAGAAAGAGACAGAAAGCAGAGAAAGATAAAGAAAGCAGGGAAAGTGCCAGAAAGCAGAGAAAGTGCCAGAAAGCAGAGAAAGAGACAGATTGCAGAGAAAGCGACAGAAAGCAGTGAAAGTGACAGAAAGCAGAAAAAGAGACAGATAGCAGAGAAAGAGACAGATTGCAGAGAAAGAGACAGAAAGCAGAGAAAGAGACAGAAAGCAGAGAAAGAGACAGAATGCAGGGATAGAGACAGAAAGCTGAGAACGCGAAAGAAAGCAGAGAAAGGGATGGAAAGCAGAGAAACAGACAGAAAGCAGATAAGGAGGCAGAAAGCAGAGAAAGAGACAGAAAGCAGAGAAAGAGACAGAAAGCAGAGAAAGCGTCAGATTGCAGAGAAGGAGACAGAAATCAGAGAAAGTGACAGAAAGCAGAGAAAGAGACTGAAAGCAGAGAAAGAGAAAGAAAGCAGAGAAAGAGGCAGAAAGCAGAGGAAGAGACAGAAAGCAGAGATCGAGAATAAAAGCAGGGAAAGAGGCAGAGAGCAGAGAAAGAGACAGAAAGCAGAGAAAGCGACAGAAAGCAGAGAAAGAGGCAGAAAGCAGAGAAATAGACAGAATGCATAAAAAGCGACAGAAAGCAGAGAAAGAGGCAGAAAGCAGAGAAAGAGGCAGAAAGCAGAGAAAGAGTCAGAAAATAGAGAAACAGACAGAAAGCAGAGAACGAGACTGAAGCGGAGAAAGAGACAGAAAGCAGAGAAAGACACAGAAAGCGGAGAAAGAGACAGAAAGCGGATAAAGAGTCAGAAAACAGAGAAAGAGGCAGGAAACTGAGAAGGGAGCAGATTGCAGAGAAAGAGACTGAAGTGGAGAAAGAGACATAAAGCGGAGAAAGAGACAGAAAGCGGAGAAAGAGACAGAAAGCAGAGAAAGCGACAGAAAGCGGAGAAAGAGACAGAAAGCAGGGAAAGAGACAGAAAGCAGAGAAAGTGGCAGAAAGCAGAGAAAGAGTCAGAAAACAGAGAAAGAGACAGAAAGCGGAGAAAGAGACAGAAAGCAGGGAAAGAGACAGAAAGCAGAGAAAGTGGCTGAAAGCAGAGAAAGAGACAGAAAACAGAAAAAGAGACAGAAAGCGGAGAAAGAGACAGAAAGCAGGGAAAGAGACAGAAAGCAGAGAAAGGGACAGAAAGCATAGAAAGAGACAGAAAGCAGGGAAAGAGACAGAAAGCAGAGAAAGTGGCAGATTGCAGAGAAAGAGACTGAAGTGGAGAAAGAGACAGAAAGCAGAGAAAGACACAGAAAGCGGAGATAGAGACAGAAAGCGGAGAAAGAGACAGAAAGCAGAGAAAGCGACAGAAAGCGGAGAAAGAGACAGAAAGCAGGGAAAGAGACAGAAAGCAGAGAAAGTGGCAGAAAGAAGAGAACGAGACAGATTGCAGAGAAATAGACAGAAAGCAGAGAAAGTGCCAGAAAGCAGAGAACGAGACAGATTGCAGAGGAAGAGGCAGAAAGCTGAGAAGTGCCAGAAAGCAGAGAAAGAGACAGATTGCGGAGAAAGAGACAGAAAGCAGAGAAAGAGACAGAAAGCGGAGAAAGAGACAGAAAGCGGCGAAGAGACAGAAAGCGGAGAAAGAGACAGAAAGCGGAGACAGAGGCAGAAAGCAGAGAAGGGACAGAAAGCAGAGAAAGTGACAGAAAGCAGGGAAAGAGACAGAAAGCAGAGAAAGTGCCAGAAAGGAGAGAACGAGACAGATTGCAGAGAAAGAGACAGAAAGCAGAGAAAGTGCCAGAAAGCAGAGAACGAGACAGATTGCAGAGGAAGAGGCAGAAAGCTGAGAAGTGCCAGAAAGCAGAGAAAGAGACAGATTGCAGAGAAAGAGACAGAAAGCAGAGAAAGAGACAGAAAGCAGAGAAAGTGCCAGAAAGCAGAGAAAGTGACAGAAAGCAGAGAAAGAGACAGAAAGCAGAGAAAGATAAAGAAAGCAGGGAAAGTGCCAGAAAGCAGAGAAAGTGCCAGAAAGCAGAGAAAGAGACAGATTGCAGAGAAAGCGACAGAAAGCAGTGAAAGTGACAGAAAGCAGAAAAAGAGACAGATAGCAGAGAAAGAGACAGATTGCAGAGAAAGAGACAGAAAGCAGAGAAAGAGACAGAAAGCAGAGAAAGAGACAGAATGCAGGGATAGAGACAGAAAGCTGAGAACGCGAAAGAAAGCAGAGAAAGGGATGGAAAGCAGAGAAACAGACAGAAAGCAGATAAGGAGGCAGAAAGCAGAGAAAGAGACAGAAAGCAGAGAAAGAGACAGAAAGCAGAGAAAGCGTCAGATTGCAGAGAAAGAGACAGAAATCAGAGAAAGTGACAGAAAGCAGAGAAAGAGACTGAAAGCAGAGAAAGAGAAAGAAAGCAGAGAAAGAGGCAGAAAGCAGAGGAAGAGACAGAAAGCAGAGATCGAGAATAAAAGCAGGGAAAGAGGCAGAGAGCAGAGAAAGAGACAGAAAGCAGAGAAAGCGACAGAAAGCAGAGAAAGAGGCAGAAAGCAGAGAAATAGACAGAATGCATAGAAAGCGACAGAAAGCAGAGAAAGAGGCAGAAAGCAGAGAAAGAGACAGAAAGCAGAGAAAGCGACAGAAAGCAGAGAAAGAGGCAGAAAGCAGAGAAATAGACAGAATGCATAGAAAGCGACAGAAAGCAGAGAAAGAGGCAGAAAGCAGAGAAAGTCCCAGAAAGCAGAGAAAGAGACATAAAGCAGAGAAAGCTACAGATTGTAGTGAAAGAGACAGAAAGCGGAGAATGTGCCAGAAAGCAGAGAAAGAGGCAGAAAGCAGAGAAAGAGACAGAAAGCAGAGAAAGCGACAGATTGCAGAGAAAGCGACAGATTGCAGAGAAAAAGACAGAAAGCAGAGAAAGCGACAGATTGCAGCGAAAGAGACAGAAATCAGGGAAAGAGACAGAAAGCAGAGAAAGGGACAGAAAGCAGAGAAAGAGACAGAAAGCAGGGAAAGAGACAGAAAGCAGAGAAAGAGGCAGATTGCAGAGAAAGAGACTGAAGTGGAGAAAGAGACAGAAAGCAGTGAAAGAGTCAGAAAATAGAGAAACAGACAGAAAGCAGAGAAAGAGACTGAAGCGGAGAAAGAGACAGAAAGCAGAGAAAGACACAGAAAGCGGAGAAAGAGACAGAAAGCGGATAAAGAGTCAGAAAACAGAGAAAGAGGCAGAAAACTGAGAAGGGAGCAGATTGCAGATAAAGAGACTGAAGCGGAGAAAGAGACAGAAAGCGGAGATAGAGACAGAAAGCGGAGAAAGAGACAGAAAGCAGAGAAAGCGACAGAAAGCGGAGAAAGAGACAGAAAGCAGGGAAAGAGACAGAAAGCAGAGAAAGTGGCAGAAAGAAGAGAACGAGACAGATTGTAGAGAAAGAGACAGAAAGCAGAGAAAGTGCCAGAAAGCAGAGAAAGCGACAGATTGCAGAGAAAGAGACAGAAATCAGAGAAAGAGTCAGAAAGCAGAGAAAGAGACAGTAAACAGAGAAGGAGACAGAAAGCAGAGAAAGAGACAGAAAGCAGAGAAAGTGACAGAAAGCGGAGAAAGAGACAGAAAGCGGAGAAAGAGACAGAAAGCGGAGACTGAGACAGAAAGCAGGGAAAGAGACAGAAAGCAGAGAAAGGGACAGAAAGCAGAGAAAGAGACAGAAAGCAGAGAAAGAGGCAGAAAGGAGAGAAAGAGGCAGATTGCAGACAAAGAGACTGAAGTGGAGAAAGAGACAGAAAGCGGAGAAAGAGACAGAAAACAGAGAAAGAGACAGAAAGCAGAGAAAGAGACTGAAGCGACGAAAGAGACAGAAAGCGGAGAAAGAGACAGAAAGCGGAGAAAGAGACAGAAAGCGGATAAAGAGTCAGAAAACAGAGAATGAGTCAGAAAGCAGAGAAAGAGACAGTAAACAGAGAAGGAGACAGAAAGCAGAGAAAGAGACAGAAAGCAGAGAAAGAGACAGAATGCATAGAAAGCGACAGAAAACAGAGAAAGAGACAGAAAGCAGAGAAAGCTACAGATTGTAGAGAAAGAAACAGAAAGCGGAGAATGTGCCAGAAAGCAGAGAACGAGGCAGAAAGCAGAGAAAGAGACAGAAAGCAGAGAAAGCGACAGATTGCAGAGAAAGAGACAGAAATCAGAGAAAGAGTCAGAAAGCAGAGAAAGAGACAGGAAACAGAGAAGGAGACAGAAAGCAGAGAAAGAGACAGAAAGCAGAGAAAGTGACAGAAAGCGGAGAAAGAGACAGAAAGCGGAGAAAGAGACAGCAAGCGGAGACTGAGACAGAAAGCAGGGAAAGAGACAGAAAGCAGAGAAAGGGACAGAAAGCAGAGAAAGAGACAGAAAGCAGAGAAAGAGGCAGAAAGGAGAGAAAGAGGCAGATTGCAGACAAAGAGACTGAAGTGGAGAAAGAGACAGAAAGCGGAGAAAGAGACAGAAAGCAGAGAAAGAGACAGAAAGCAGAGAAAGCGTCAGATTGCAGAGAGAGAGACAGAAATCAGAGAACGTGACAGAAAGCAGAGAAAGAGACTGAAAGAAGAGAAAGAAAGCAGAAAAAGAGGCAGAAAGCAGAGAAAGCGACAGAAAGCAGAGAAAGAGACAGAAAACAGAGAGAGGCAGAAAGCAGAGAAACAGTCAGAAAGCAGAGAAAGAGACAGAAAGCAGAGAAAGCTACAGATTGTAGAAAAAGAGACAGAAAGCGGAGAATGTGCCAGAAAGCAGAGAAAGAGGCAGAAAGCAGAGAAAGAAACAGAAAGCAGAGAAAGCGACAGATTGCAGAGAAAGCGACAGATTGCAGAGAAAAAGACAGAAAGCAGAGAAAGCGACAGATTGCAGCGAAAGAGACAGAAATCAGAGAAAGATTCAGAAAGCAGAGAAAGATTCAAAAGCAGGGAAAGAGACAGAAATCAGCGAAAGAGACAGATTGCAGAGAAAGAGACGTAAGCAGACAAAGCGACAGAAAGCAGAGAAAGAGACAGAAAGCAGAGAAAGAGTCAGAAAGCAGAGAAAGAGACAGAAAACAGAGAAAGAGACAGAAAGCAGAGAAAGAGACAGAAAGCAGAGAAAGAGACAGAAAGCGGAGAAAGAGACAGAAAGCGGAGAAAGAGACAGAAAGCGGATACTGAGGCAGAAAGCAGGGAAAGAGACAGAAAGCAGAGAAAGGGACAGAAAGCAGAGAAAGAGGCAGAAAGCAGGGAAAGAGACAGAAAGCAGAGAAAGGGACAGAAAGCAGAGAAAGAGGCAGAGAGCAGAGAAAGAGACAGGAAGCAGAGAAAGCGACAGAAAGCAGAGAAAGAGGCAGAAAGCAGAAAAAGAGACAGAATGCATAGAAAGCGACAGAAAACAGAGAAAGAGGCAGAAAGCAGAGAAAGTGCCAGAAAGCAGAGAAAGAGGCAGAAAGCAGAGAAAGAGACAGAAAACAGAGAAAGGCACAGAAAGCAGAGAAAGAGACAGTAAACAGAGAAGGAGACAGAAAGCAGAGAAAGTGACAGAAAGCAGAGAAAGAGACAGAATGCATAGAAAGCGACAGAAAACAGAGAAAGAGACAGAAAGCAGAGAAAGCTACAGATTGTAGAGAAAGAGACAGAAAGCGGAGAATGTGCCAGAAAGCAGAGAACGAGGCAGAAAGCAGAGAAAGAGACAGAAAGCAGAGAAAGCGACAGATTGCAGAGAAAGAGACAGAAATCAGAGAAAGAGTCAGAAAGCAGAGAAAGAGACAGTAAACAGAGAAGGAGACAGAAAGCAGAGAAAGAGACAGAAAGCAGAGAAAGTGACAGAAAGCGGAGAAAGAGACAGAAAGCGGAGAAAGAGACAGAAAGCGGAGACTGAGACAGAAAGCAGGGAAAGAGACAGAAAGCAGAGAAAGGGACAGAAAGCAGAGAAAGAGACAGAAAGCAGAGAAAGAGGCAGAAAGGAGAGAAAGAGGCAGATTGCAGACAAAGAGACTGAAGTGGAGAAAGAGACAGAAAGCGGAGAAAGAGACAGAAAACAGAGAAAGAGACAGAAAGCAGAGAAAGAGACTGAAGCGACGAAAGAGACAGAAAGCGGAGAAAGAGACAGAAAGCGGAGAAAGAGACAGAAAGCGGATAAAGAGTCAGAAAACAGAGAATGAGTCAGAAAGCAGAGAAAGAGACAGTAAACAGAGAAGGAGACAGAAAGCAGTGAAAGAGACAGAAAGCAGAGAAAGAGACAGAAAACAGGGAAAGAGGCAGAAAACAGAGAAGGAGGCATATTGCAGAGAAAGAGACTGAAGCGGAGAAAGACACAGAAAGCGGAGAAAGAGACAGAAAGCAGAGAAAGAGACAGAAAGCAGAGAAGGAGACAGAAAGCAGAGAAAGCGACAGATTGCAGCGAAAGAGACAGAAATCAGAGAAAGATTCAGAAAGCAGGGAAAGATTCAAAAGCAGGGAAAGAGACAGAAATCAGCGAAAGAGATAGATTGTAGAGAAAGAGACGAAAGCAGAGAAAGCGACAGAAAGCAGAGAAAGAGGCAGAAAGCAGAGAAAGAGTCAGAAAGCAGAGAAAGAGACAGAAAGCAGAGAAAGGGACGGAAAGCAGAGAAAGAGGCAGAAAGCAGAGGAAGAGACAGAAAGCAGAGATAGAGAAAAAGAGCAGAGAAAGAGGCAGAGAGCAGAGAAAGAGACAGAAAGCAGAGAAAGCGACAGAAAGCAGAGAAAGAGGCAGAAAGCAGAGAAAGAGACAGAATGCATAGAAAGAGACAGAAAACAGAGAAAGAGGCAGAAAGCAGAGAAAGTGCCAGAAAGCAGAGAAAGAGGCAGAAAGCAGAGAAAGAGACAGAAAACAGAGAAAGGCACAGAAAGCAGAGAAAGAGGCAGAAAACAGAGAAAGAGGCAGAAAGCAGAGAAAGAGTCAGAAAGCAGAGAAAGAGACAGTAAACAGAGAAGGAGACAGAAAGCAGAGAAAGAGACAGAAAGCAGAGAAAGAGACAGAATGCATAGAAAGCGACAGAAAACAGAGAAAGAGACAGAAAGCAGAGAAAGCTACAGATTGTAGAGAAAGAGACAGAAAGCGGAGAATGTGCCAGAAAGCAGAGAAAGAGGCAGAAAGCAGAGAAAGAGACAGAAAGCAGAGAAAGCGACAGATTACAGAGAAAGAGACAGAAATCAGAGAAAGAGTCAGAAAGCAGAGAAAGAGACAGTAAACAGAGAAGGAGACAGAAAGCAGTGAAAGAGACAGAAAGCAGAGAAAGAGACAGAAAGCGGAGACTGAGACAGAAAGCAGGGAAAGAGACAGAAAGCAGAAAAAGAGGCAGAAAGCAGAGAAAGAGACAGAAAGCAGAGAAAGCGACAGAAAGCGGAGAAAGAGGCAGAAAGCAGAGAAAGAGACAGAAAGCAGATAAAGAGGCAGAAAGCAGAGAAAGAGACAGAAAAGAGAGAAAGACACAGAAAGCAGAGAAAGAGTCAGAAAGCAGAGAAAGCTATAGATTGTAGAGAAGGAGGCAGAAAGCGGAGAATGTGCCAGAAAGCAGAGAATGAGGCAGAAAGCAGAGAAAGAGACAGAAAGCAGAGAAAGCGACAGATTGCAGAGAAAGCGACAGATTGCAGAGAAAAAGACAGAAAGCAGAGAAAGCGACAGATTGCAGCGAAAGAGACAGAAATCAGAGAAAGATTCAGAAAGCAGAGAAAGATTCAAAAGCAGGGAAAGAGACAGAAATCAGTGAAAGAGATAAATTGCAGAGAAAGAGTCAGAAAACAGAGAAAGAGACAGGAAACAGAGAAGGAGACAGAAAGCAGAGAAAGAGACAGAAAGCAGAGAAAGAGACAGAAAGCGGAGAAAGAGACAGAAAGCAGGGAAAGAGACAGAAAGCAGAGAAAGGGACAGAAAGCAGAGAAAGAGACAGAAAGCAGAGAAAGAGGCAGAAAGGAGAGAAAGAGGCAGATTGCAGACAAAGAGACTGAAGTGGAGAAAGAGACAGCAAGCAGAGAATGAGACAGAAAGCAGAGAAAGATACAGAAAGCAGAGAAAGAGACAGAAAACAGAGAAAGAGACAGAAAGCAGAGAAAGAGACTGAAGCGAAGAAAGAGACAGAAAGCGGAGAAAGAGACAGAAAGCGGAGAAAGAAACCGAAAGCGGATAAAGAGTCAGAAAACAGGGAAAGAGGCAGAAAACAGAGAAGGAGGCATATTGCAGAGAAAGAGACTGAAGCGGAGAAAGACGCAGAAAGAGGAGAAAGAGACAGAAAGCAGAGAAAGAGTCAGAAAGCAGAGAAAGCGGCAGAAAGCAGAGAAAGAGACAGAAAGCAGAGAAAGAGACAGAAAGCAGAGAAAGACACAGAAAGCAGAGAAAGAGAAGAAAACAGAGAAAGAGGCAGAAAGCAGAGAAAGAGTCAGAAATCAGAGAAAGTGACAGAAAGCAGAGAAAGAGACTGAAAGCAGAGAAAGAAAGCAGAAAAAGAGGCTGAAAGCAGAGAAAGAGACAGAAAGCAGAGAAAGCGACAGAAAGCAGAGAAAGAGGCA